>NC_134398.1:145924664-146224664 GCF_050003625.1 Haematobia irritans | reverse complement strand
TGTCATGCTGCAATTATTAAAATATTTTAGTTAAAATTTTCCAAAATACATTTTATTTCACGGTGGGTGGTTTTGCTTAGCATGGAAGTCGCATTTCTGTGATATGAAACTTTTTCCTTGTCCAAAAGTCAAAAAAATTTTCAATGAAGTCCTTATAATTAAGCGATTCTGAAAAATGGATCAAATAAGTGAACTTATTTTTAAATGTGTTGTCTTTATGCATCTTGGTTACAAAGCAGAGCAATGTGTCTTAAATGTCTCCTTGGTTGAATTCGCCGGTTCAATACCAAATATCGTTAGTGTAAAGACAAAATCGTTGGAAACGGTCAAGCTGTTTTTCAGTGTATATTCGTTTATAATTATATTATATATTTCATATACACGTACATAATCTTTTTGAAAATTGTAAAATTTCAAGGTTAATAATTGTTTTCAATATTATTGATAAGGCGGAAATACACCATATATTTCCATTCAAGCATTTGTTGAATTTCTTGTTTATTCGCAAATGTATGACTTTTACAGGGCCATTCATCTCAAGATTAATACGACAGATATATGTTTGCAATATGACTAATAGATTAATTGGCTTTCTATTTGACAAATTGTTTGCTTGAAGCGAAGGAATGTTAGCCACCCTATTACTACACCGAAAAAAGTAAACTGATTTATAGGAAGAATGAACTACCTCGCACGAAAATTTAACTAAATTACTCCACATTTTGAGATTTCCACAGAGCGTTATCAAACCCAGGAAAATGTAAGGCGCTGCTGTACTTTTTAACTGCAGTTCACGAAATTATATCATCTCTTAGAAGAAAAAATTAACTAAAAGTAAAGAATAAAATCATTGGCGCCCAATCATGACCATTTTAACCATACAGTAGTTCATTCTTACTGTATTTGGGAATCGTACGAAAATGCGTAGAAAATTCTACTGAAGACTGTCATCCACAATCGAATTACTTGGGTTGCGGTAACACTTGCCGATGGCAAGGTATCTTAAAACTTTCTAACACCGTCTTCTAAATTGTAAGTAAGTCCATACGTGGTATATATTAAACTAAAAAGGCCGATTAAATAAGTATATAATTAAGTTTAAAGTTTCTATAAAAATAAAATTTTGACAAAATAAAATTTTGACAACATTTTCTATAGAAGTAAAGTTTGGAAAAAATTTTCTATAGAAATAAAATTTGGCAAAAATTATCTATAGAAATAAAATGTTGACAAAATTTTCCATAGAAATAAAATTTTGACAAAATTTTCTATAGAAATAAAATTTGGAAAAAATTTTCTATAGAAATAATATTCTGACAAAATTTTTTATAGAAATAATATTTTGATACAATTTTCTATAGAAATAACATTTTGACAATGTTTTCTATAAAAATAAAATTTAGGTAGATTATTTTTGGCTCGAGTGGCAACCATGATTATGAACCGATATGGACCATTTTTTGTGTGGTTGGGGATCTGCTATATATAATTATGGACCGATATGGACCAATTCTTCATGGTTGTTAGAGACCATATATTTACACCACGTACCATATTTCAACCGGATCGGATGAATTTTGCTCCTCTAAGAGGCTCCGGAGATCAAATCTGGGGATCAGATTATATGGGGGCTATATTTAATTATGGACCGATATGGACCAATTTTAGCATGGTTGTTAGAGACAATATACTAACACCACGTACCAAATTTCAATCGGTCACGTACCACGTACCAAGGCCAAATCTGGGGATCGGTTTATATGGGGGCTATATATAATTACGGGCCGATGTAGACCAATTTTTGCGTGGTCATTAGAGAACATATACCAACACCATGTACCAAATTTCAGCTGGATCGGATGAAATTTGCTTCTCTTAGAGGCTCCGCAAGCCAAATCGAGGGATCGAGGGATCGGTGGACCAATTTTTACATGGTTGTTAGAAAACATATACTAACACCATGTACCAAATTTCAGCCGGATCGGATGAAATTTGGTTCTCTTAGAGGCTCCGCAAACCAAATCGGGGGATCGGTTTATATGGGGGCTATATATAATTATGGACCGATGTGGACCAATTTTTGTATAGTTGTTAGAGACCATATACTAACATCATGTACCACATTTCAGCCGGATCGGATGAAATTCGCTTCTATTAGAGCAATCGCAAGCCAAATTTGGGGGTCCGTTTATATGGGGGCTATACGTAAAAGTGGACCGATATTTCCCATTTGCAATACCATCCGACCTACATCAATAACAACTACTTGTGCCAAGTTTCAAGAAAGTTTGCGTGATTTCAACAGACGGGCGGACGGACATGCTCAGATCGATTCAGAATTTCACCACGACAGAGAATATATATACTTTATGGGGTCTTAGAGCAATATTTCGATGTGTTACAAACGGAATGACATAGTTAATATACCCCCATCCTATGGTGGAGGGTATAAAATGGCCGATTAAATACATGTATAATTCAGTTTTACAAAATATTCTATAGAAATAAAATTTTGACTAAATTTTCTTTAAAAATAAAATCTTGGCAAAATTTTCTATAGAAATAAAATTTTGACACAATTTTCTATTTTCTATAGAAATAAAATTTTGACAAAATTTTCTATAAAAAAAACAAAATTTTCTCTAGAAATAAAATTTTGACAAAATTTTCTATAGAAATAAAATTTTGACAAAATTTTCTATAGAAACAAAATATTGACAAAATTTTCTATAGAAATAAAATCTCGACAAAATTTTCTATAGAAATAAAATTTTGACAAACTTTTCTATAGAAATAAAATTTGGTAGATTATTTTTGGCTCGAGTGGCAACCATGATTATGAACCAATATGGACCAATTTTAGTGTGATTGAGGAACTGCTATATATAACTATAGATTGATATGGACCAATTTTGGCATGGTTGTTAGCGGCCATATTATAGCGCAATGTACCAAATTTCAACCGAATCGGATGAATTTTGCTCCTCTAAGAAGTTCCGGAGGTCACATCGATCGATTTATGGTATGATTAGTTAGGTTAGGTTAGGTGACAGCCCAATATATCAGACTCACTTAGACTATTCAGTCCATTGCGATACCACATTGGTGAACTTCTCTCTTATCACTGAGTGCTACCCGATTCCATGTTAAGCTTAATGACAAGGGACCTCCTTTTAATAGCCGAGTCCGAACGGCGTTCCACATTGCAGTGAAACCACCTAGAGAAACCTTGAAACCCTCAGAAATGTCACCAGTATTACTGAGGTGGGATAATCCACAGCTGAAAAACTTTTTGGTGTTCGGTCGAAGCAGGAATCGCTCCCACGACCTTGTATATGCAAGGGGGCATGCTAACCATTGCACCACGGTGGCACCTACTTTGTATGGTTGGTAACTATATACTAACACCACGTAACAAATTTCAACCGGATCGGATGAATTTTGCTCCCCCAAGAGGCTCCGGAGAGCAAATATGAGGATCAGTTTAAATGGGGTTATATATAATTATGGACCGATATGGACCAATTATTGCATGGTTGTTAGAGACCATTTACTTACACGATGTAACAAATTTCAATCGGATCGGGTGAATTTTGCTCTTCCAAGGGGCTCCGGAGGTCAAATCTGGGGATCGATTTATATGTGGGCTACATATAATTATATGGGGTTTATATGGGGCTATATATAATTATAGACCGATATAGACCAATTTTTGATGAATGAATTTTGATCCTCTGAGAGGCTCCGGATGTCAAATTTGGGATCCGTTTATATGGGGGCTATATGTAATTATGGACCGATATGTGGTGTTATTATATGGAGACCATATAATAACACCACGTACCAAATGTCAACCGGATCGGATGAATTTTGCTCCTCCAAGAGACTCCGGAGATCAAATCTGGGGATCGGTATATATGGGGGCTATATATAATTATGGACCGATATCGACCATGGTTTTTAGAAACCGTAGCCGTATCGGATGAAATTTGCTTCTCTTAGAGGCTCCGCAAGTCAAATCTTTGGGTCCGTTTGTATGGGGGCCTACATAAATACAACTAAAGGGTGATTTGTTAAGAGCTTGATAACTTTTTTTTTTAAAAAAACGCATAAAATTTGCAAAATCTCATCGGTTCTTTATTTGAAACGTTAGATTGGTCCATGACATTTACTTTTTGAAGATAATTTCATTTAAATGTTGACCGCGGCTGCGTCTTAGGTGGTCCATTCGGAAAGTCCAATTTTGGGCAACTTTTTCGAGCATTTCGGCCGGAATAGCCCGAATTTCTTCGGAAATGTTGTCTTCCAAAGCTGGAATAGTTGCTGGCTTATTTCTGTAGACTTTAGACTTGACGTAGCCCCACAAAAAATAGTCTAAAGGCGTCAAATCGCATGATCTTGGTGGCCAACTTACCGGTCCATTTCTTGAGATGAATTGTTCTCCGAAGTTTTCCCTCAAAATGGCCATAGAATCGCGAGCTGTGTGGCATGTAGCGCCATCTTGTTGAAACCACATGTCAACCAAGTTCAGTTCTTCCATTTTTGGCAACAAAAAGTTTGTTAGCATCGAACGATAGCGATCGCCATTCACCGTAACGTTGCGTCCAACAGCATCTTTGAAAAAATACGGTCCAATGATTCCACCAGCGTACAAACCACACCAAACAGTGCATTTTTCGGGATGCATGGGCAGTTCTTGAACCGCTTCTGGTTGCTCTTCACTCCAAATGCGGCAATTTTGCTTATTTACGTAGCCATTCAACCAGAAATGAGCCTCATCGCTGAACAAAATTTGTCGATAAAAAAGCGGATTTTCTGCCACTGATTTTGGTAATAAAATTCAATGATTTGCAAGCGTTGCTCGTTAGTAAGTCTATTCATGATGAAATGTCAAAGCATACTGAGCATCTTTCTCTTTGACACCATGTCTGAAATCCCACGTGATCTGTCAAATACTAATGCATGAAAATCCTAACCTCAAAAGAATCACCCTTTACTAATGCCAAGTCGATAGCTCGTTTCGTTCTGAAGTTAGCGTGATTTCAACAGACGGACGGAATGATAGGCTTTGATCGACTCAGAATTTCACCATATCGCAGGGGTCTTAACAGGTTAGCTGATAAGTCCCCGCTCTGACACATAGATGGCGTCGCTTTTACGAAATGCTTATTATTTTTATATAGTACCAACCTTCAAATAATTCGTGTCAAAATTTTACGTCTGTAAGTCAATTAGTTTGTGAGATAGAGCGTCTTTTGTGAAGCAACTTTTGTTATTGTGATAAAAATGGGAAGAAAGGAGTTTGGTGTTTTGATAAAATACTGTTTTCTGAAGGGAAAAAATACTGTGGAAGCAACAACTTGGCTTGATTATGAGTTTCCGGACTCTGCCCCAGGGAAATCAACAATAATTGATTGGTATGCAAAATTCAAGCGTGGTGAAATGAGCACGGAGGATGGTGAACGCAGTGGACGCCCGAAAGAGGTGGTTACCGACGAAAACATCAAAAAAACCATAAAATGATTTTGAATGACCGTAAAATGAGGTTGATCGAGATAACAGAGGCCTTAAAGATATAAAAAGAACGTGTTGGTCATATCATTCATCAATATTTGGAGCTCACATTTGACCAAAAACAACAACGTGTTGATGATTCTGAGCGGTGTTTGCAGCTGTTAACTCGTAATACACCCGAGTTTTTCCGCCGATATGTGACAATGGATGAAACATGGCTCCATCACTACACTCCTGAGTCCAATCGACAGTCGGCTGAGTGGACAGTGACCGGTGAACCGTCTCCGAAGCGTGGAAAGACTCAAAAGTACGCTGGCAAAGTAATGGCCTCTGTTTTTTGGGATGCGCATCGAATAATTTTTATCAATTATCTTGAGTAGGGAAAAACCATCAACAGTGACTATTATATGGCGTTATTGGAGCGTTTGAAGGTCGAAATCGCGGCAAAACGGCCCCATATGAAGAAGGAAAAAGTGTTGTTCCACCAAGACAACGCACCGTGCCACAAGTCATTGAGAACGATGGCAAAAATTCATGAGTTGGGCTTCGATTGCTTCCCCCACCCACCGTATTCTCCAGATCTGGCCCCCAGCGACTTTTTCTTGTTCTCAGACCTCAAAAGGATGCTCGCAGGGAAAAAAATTGGCTGCAATGAAGAGGTGATCGCCGAAACGGAGGCCTATTTTGAGGCAAAACCGAAGGAGTACTACCAAAATGGTATCAAAAAATTGGAAGGTCGTTATAATCGTTGTATCGCTCTTGAAGGGAACTATGTTGAATAATAAAAACGAATTTTGACAAAGAAATGTGTTTTTCTTTGTTAGACCGGGGACTTATCATCCAACCTGTTAGAACAATATTTCAATGTGTTACAAACGGAATGACAAAGTTAATATACCCCCATCCAACCATAGGATGGGTAGGGTATAAAAAGTAAAATCATTAAGCTGGGGAAAATTTCCAATAACATAATAAAATTTAACTACTAGCAAATAATTTTTTCCAATAAAAATAAGTTAAATTTAGCGTTAGTTTAACTACGGAATTTAAAAAAGTGTATCATATTAATTTGCTAAAATATTTGCTAAATTAAATGTTTTAATTGATTACTTTTCTTACGATATTTTTCTCCAACTCTCTCTTTTCTTTTCTAGGGTACTTTGATATTCCCAAGATACAGGATAGCTTTGAGTTCATTAATCTTTTCGCTTTTGATTTTCTCACACCCGAACGTAATCCCGAAGAGGCCGACTATACAGCACCGATATTTCTGAAGGACGAACAAAATCGTTTACCCCATTACAATATCGATTTTCAGATTAACTATTGGCTACAAAATGGTTGTGCTGCTAATAAACTTAATTTGGGTATTGCCACTTATGGTCGGGCATGGAAAATGACAACAGATTCTCAATTGTCCGGTATGCCTGTGGTACCCGAAACCGAAGGACCTGCTGAAGCTGGAGCTATAACAAAAATTTCGGGTCTTTTAAGTTGGCCAGAAATTTGTGCGTTGGTAAATAAAGTCAATCCATCGGGCACGTTCCGTGGTCCAACTGCACCCGTGCTAAAAGTTCTCGATATTGATCATAAATATGGCAACTATGCATTCCGACCAGCCGATCAAAATAATGAACATGGTCTGTGGATTAGTTTCGATGATCCAGATTTTGCCAATCTCAAAGCAAATTATGCCAGTCAAAAGGGTTTGGGAGGCATTGTATTGTTCGATTTAAGCTATGATGACTTCCGCGGCTTATGTACTGGTGTTAAATTCCCAATATTGCGTTCAGTACAAACCATACTCGATTAGTAAGAGTATTTTGTTTTTGTTCTGTTTTGTTCTAGGTAGTCTAGATTAATTCGAAATACGATTCATGTTCCAGTGAAATCGAATCGTTTGGCAAAAAACAGAAAGTGTTATTTGTTAAGTAGCCTTACAGTGACCTTAGAAATTATTTTATATTTGCCTTGTTACATTAGCGTTCCATTATTTTATAGTTGATTTTGATTAAGTCTTATGATAAGAATACTCGTACGTATTAAATTAATAAATATTTAAATAATAAATTTCTATGAGAAATAAACTTATTCAAGGGAGTGAAAAGTGGTTTTATTTTGGAGACCAATATGTGAAAAGATATATATGCGGTGAAGACTGTCATCCACAATCGCATTGCTTGGGGTATAGTACTCGTAACAGTTGCCGTTGGCAAGGCACCTTAACATTATCTTCGATATAGTAAGCGTGCAAATATGGAGTTTATGTTCGATAAAAGAAAGATCAATAAGTATACCGAAAAAATTTCCGTAGTTAAAGTAACGCTAAATTTAACTAATTTTTTTTTAAAGAATTATTTGTTTGTAATTTTATTATTTTTTCGAAATTTTTCCTTAACTCAATAAAATTTTCCTTTTTTTAAGTATTAAGTATAAAGTTCAATGACCGTTCACATATGTACTAACGCAAAAGAAAATTTGCGTACGATTCCCAAAAATAGTAAGAATGAATTACTGTACGGTTAAAATGACCATAGATTGGCGCCAATAACTTCTGTTTTTGTTTTTAGTTAATTTTTATACCCTTCACCACTACTGTGGTAGAGGGTATAATAAGTTCGTGCATTTGTATGTAACACCAAGAAGAAAAGTCGGAGACCCATTGTCTAGTGTACCGATCGTCTTAAAATTAAATTCTAAGACGATTTAGCGATGTCTGTCTGTCTGTTCATGTATTTTTGTGCGCAAAGTACATGTCTCAGTTTAAGTCCGATCGTTCTCAAATTTGGCATAGGGTCGTTATTTGGAACAAAGCCGATTTTCTTCAAATTCCGTACATCCGAATATTTATGAGTCACGAAAAACTTGCAAAATGTCAGCCAAATCGGTTCAGATTTGCATATAGCTCCCATATATATCTTTCGTCCGATTTAGACTCATATGGCAACAGAGGCCAAAGTTTAGTACCGATTTTCGATTATGCATAGAGAGTAGAATTGACATTTTACCAATGCTTGGCAAATTTGATTGAAATCGGTTCAGATTTAGATATAGCTCCCATATATATCCTTCATCGATTTGCACTTATATGATCTCAAAAGCCAGAGTTTTGCCCTGACTTGCTGCCAATTTTGCACGAGAGGTACGTTTAACGGTATCGTTATGCGTGCCAAATTTGGTTGAAATCATTTCAGATTTAGATATAGCTCCCATATATATCTATCGTCCGATTTGAACTTATATGACCTCAAAAGCCAGAGTTATGCCTTAACATGCTTCAAATTTTGCACAAGGATTACGTTTAATAGTATCGGTAAGTGTACCAAATTTTGTTGAAATCGGTTCAGATTTACATACAGCTCTTATATAAGCTTTCGCGCGATTTGCACTTATATTTTCTCAAAAGCCTTGGGTTTGCTGTGATTTGCTTCAAATTTTGCACAAGGAGTACGTTTAATAGTGTCGTTAATTGTGCCAAATTTCAGCTAAATCGGTTCAGATTTAATTATAGCTCCCATATATATCTTTCATCCGATTTGCACTTATATGGCCTCAAAATCCAGAGTTTTGCCCTGTTTTGCTTTAAATTTTGCACAATAAGTACGTGTTATAGTATCGTTATTTGTTCCAAATTTGGTTGAAATTGGTTCAGATTTAGATATAGCTCCCATATATATATCTTTCATCCGATTTACACTCATATGACCACGGAGGCCAATGTCATACTCCCATTACGTGAAATTTTACAGAGATTGCAGAATTATTATTATACCCTTCACCACTACTGTGGTACAGTGTATAATAAGTTTGTGCATTTGTATGTAACGCCAAGAAGGAAAAGTCTGAGACCCATCTTTTAGTATACCGATCATCTTAGAACTAAATTCTGAGTCGATTTAGCAATGTCCGTCTGTCTGTCTGTCTTTCCGTCCGTCTGTCCGTCTGTTCATGTATTTTTGTGCGCAAAGTACAGGTCGCAGTTTAAGTCCGATCGTCCTCGAATTTGGCATAGGGTAGTTTTTTGGGACAACGATAATCGATTGATTTTGGAAAAAAATCGGTTCAGATTTAGATATAGCTGCCATTTATATTTATCCCCGATCTTGTCATAATTGGCGTGTTTATCAACCGATGTTCTTCAAATTCCGTACATCCGAATATTTTATGAGTCTCGAAAAACTTGCAAAATATCAGCCAAATCGGTTCAGATTTAGATATAGCCCCCATATATAGCTTTCGCCCGATTTACACTCATTTGCCCACAGAGGCCAAAGTTTACTACCGATTTACGTGAAATTTTGCATAAAGAGTAGAATTCACATTCTACCAATGCTTGCTAAATTTGATTGAAATCGGTTCAGATTTAGATATAGCTCCCATATATATCTTTCGTCCGATTTGCACTTATGTGGCCTCAAAAGCTAGAGTTTTGCCGTGATTTAGTTCAAATTTTGCACAAGGAGTACGTTTAATAGTATCGGTAAGTGTACCACATTTGGTTGAAATCGGTTCAGATTTAGATATATCTCCCATATATATCTTCGTCCGATTTTAACGTATATGGCCTCAAAAGCCAGGGTTTTGCCGTGATTTAGTCCAAATTTTGCACAAGGCGTACGTTTAATAGTATCGGTAAGTGTACCTAATTTGGTTGAAATCGGTTCAGATTTAGATATAGCTCCCATATATATCTTTGGCTCGATTTACACTCAAATGACCACGGGGGCCAGAGTTATACTCCCATTTACGTGAAATTTTGCAGAGATAGCAGAGTTATTATTCTAACTATGCATTTCAAATTTAATCAAAATCTGTTCAGATTATATAGCTCCCATATATATGTACACCAGAGTTGGGAAATATAGTAGACTATTTCATATTTTAGACCCATTTGCAATAGGATTTTCCTCGGTTTACACAAATATGGCCAAATTCCTACACTTTACACAAAATTCTGTGATGATTTCCCCATATCTTAGTCATATCCTACACACTGTAATGCCAGACTTTCCACAGAACGGTTGAGTTTTAAATAAGTCGCCCGACTTGACCAAATAATATATTACAACCCACACTTGAACACATATCTTAGCAAGATCTAACCAATATCCTTGTAAAATCGTCACTGCTGAGTAGCAAAAATTGTAAATGTTACTCAAATTGTCCTATATCTCGAATACATAAGTATCTCCTGGTAAATCATAAATGCTCTTTTGTACAATTGCATTAAAATTTCTCTCGCAGGGCGTTAGCCGATTTCACTTTTAATTGTAAAGATTTTGTAGAAGTACCAAAAATTGTCTCCATTATAAATATTTGTATCTGGAAATGCAAACCTTTATATAGCTCCAGCAAATTTGAAGTAGTTGAGATGGTAACACAAATGTTGGTCTACATGGTGGTGAAGGGTATAATATAGTCGGCCCCGCCCGACTTTAGACTTTACTTACTTGTTCTAACAATGCATGTCAAATTTGCTCAAAATCGGTTCAGATTCAGATACAGCTCCCATGTACGTGTACGCCCGAGTTGGGGAAAATATGGTAGAATGTTTCATATTTTAATCCCATTTTGAATGGCATTTTCCTCCAATTGACTTGATAGTTTCTACAGAGAATATATTTAATTCGCTACTTAAGTGTGTCAAGTGTGATCTAATTTGCTTCAGATTTAAATAAATCCTCAATATAGTTGTTCTTCCGGTTTATACAAATATGGCCAAAATACCTACATTTTACAAAAAATTCTGATAATTTAGCTGTCGAACTATATTCTATTCATGAATTTTGTTACCTTTGCTCATTCCCGGTTGAAAAATGTCGTGAGTCTCGTGAATTTGTTGTGAGTCACGTGAATTGTCGTGAAGCATAAGTCTTTAAAAGTAGTTCATCCGTGAGCGTGTGTGAGTATTGGTTTTCATTTCGTGAATGTGCGTGAGTGTGAGTGGCTCCCACGCGTATCGTGCGTGAGCGTGTGTGAATAAACATTTTGCTTCGTGAATGTTCGTGAGTGTGAGGCACTCACGCGCACACCTCTAATTTTGTGTACTGACACTTCTAACACTAATGGAAATTTCCTCTCATACTCCCACTCACTCTCTCACTGTCACTTCACTCAGACACAAATTGTCAACAAGAGAACAAAACAAGTATATACAGCAGTAAGTTCGGCCGGGCCGAATCTTAAATACCCACCACCATGAACCAAATATTAGGGTTTCCTTTGAATTTTCAGGAGGGCTTGAGGACTTGAGGACACAACCCGAAGATAAATTTAAAGATTTCACCTATGAGGACTATATCAGATTCTGGATTTGTAAGAACCATTTTTGTTTGAGGTTTAGAGGAATCATTAACATCTCTTGTAAGTGTGCAAGAAAATTATAAAATAACGTCTTGATTTGAAATCTTAAATCTGTAGAAGTAAAATCTGGAAATTTTACATTGAGTTTCAAGCAATTTTCATGATCAGTGCGCCTTCTACACCCTCAAGAAGTGAAGTCGGTCTATATGGAGGCATTACCAAGTGGACCGATAAAAACTTAATCCGATACACGTTTTTGTGAGCCTAAAATACCAGAATATTTACAATTTCAGGCATATCAGATAAAAACTACGGTTTCTAGAAACCCAAGGAGTTAAATCGGGAGATCGTTCTTATGGGGGCTATACTAAAATATGGACCGATACTCACCATTTTCGGCACACCTCTTTGTGACCCGAAAATACCTCTAGATTTCCAATTTCAGGCAAATAGGATAAAAACTTCGGATTCTAGAAGCCCAAGAAGTAAAATCGGGAAATCGGTCTATATGGGGGCTATGCCAAAATATGGATCGATACTCACCATTTTCGGCACACCTCTTTATGGTCCTAAAATACCTCTAGATTTCCAATTTCAGACAAATTGGATAAAAACTACGGTTTCTATAAGCCCAAGACCCCAAATCGGGAGACGGTCTATATGGGGGCTATACCATAATATGGACCGATACTCACAATTTTTGGCACACGTATTTGTGGTCCTACAATACCTCTAGATTTCCAATTTCAGGTAAATTGAATAAAAACTGCGGTTTCTATAAGCCCAAGAAGTAAAATCGGGAGATCGGTCTATATGGGGGCTATACCAAAATATGGACCGATACTCACAATTTTTGGCACACGTATTTGTGGTCCTACAATACCTCTAGATTTCCAATTTCAGGTAAATTGAATAAAAACTGCGTTTTCTATAAGCCCAAGAAGTAAAATCGGGAGATCGGTCTATATGGGGGCTATACCAAAATATGGACCGATACTCACAATTTTTGGCACACGTATTTGTGGTCCTACAATACCTCTAGATTTCAAATTTCAGGAAAATTGAATAAAAACTGCGGTTTCTATAAGCCCAAGAAGTAAAATCGGGAGATCGGTCTATATGGGGGCTATACTAAAACGTGGACCGATACTCACCATTTTTGGCACATTTCTTTATGGTCATAAAATACCTCCAGATTTCAAATTTCAGGCAAATTGGATAAAAACTACGATTTCTATAAGCCCAAGACCCCAAATCGGGAGGTCGGTTTATATGGGGACTATATCAAAACCTGGACCGATATAGCCCATCTTCGAACTTGACCTGCCTGCAGACAAAAGACGAGCTTGTGCAAAATTTCAGCACGATTGCTTCATTATTGAAGTCTGTAGCGTGATTACAACAGACAGACAGACAGACAGACAGACAGACAGACAGACAGACGGACAGACGGACATCGTTATATCGTCTTAGAATTTCTCCCTGATCAAGAATATATATACTTTATATAGTCGGAAATCGATATTTCGATGCGTTACAAACGGAATGACAAACTTATTATACCCCCGTCACCATTCTATGGTGGTGGGTATAAAAACATTGTCTACAATAACAAAGCCGATGGCGCTTATCTTAAGTTTTGTTTTTAAGTCGTAATCAAAATAATGACGTGATCGTCTGGACTTTTCGAAAAGATGCTGTGCAGCGTTAACGATGTTATATAGTTGTAGATTAAAAACAAAACCAACAACAAAGTGCTTCAATGTGGTTCACTGTAATGCTGAGTTAGATAATTTGCCTGGAAGATGAGAGTGATTATCAACGTTAAAATGCCTCAAACCAAGACGTAACACCAAACAAACAAGAGCTTTTTAATTCAAACTCTCTCATACCCCGTTGAAACTTATGTGACTTTGATTTGTTTTGATTTGTATTTTATTGTTTTGTTTTTACTTTTGTTTATTTTTCTTGAAATAAGAAAATAAAATCGGCCATGACAAGGCAATGAGATTATATGCTCCATTTAAGCTTTTTTTTTAGCAGTTGATTTCGATTTTGATTTCTTATTTCTCATCGGCTTGTGCGATTTTATTGTAGATCAGATTTAGTGTCAATTCGGTATTTAACTATAACGGTTGTGTGTCTAGTGGCGGACCATAAAATTTTTGTAGAAGCAAATAAAAACAATCGTATTTCTTTTCCTGCATGAGTCTCTGAGACTAATCTTGGATCACCATGAAAGTATTGTTAATACTATTATCGCTTGTCGCTGGCATCTATGGTGCAGCAAATAGCACTGCACACATGGTGTGCTATTATGATTCTAGCAGTTATATTCGTGAAGGTAAACGATTAAAATAAGATAATGTAAATTACACTAATTGCTCAAATATATAGAAAACTTTTGGGATTAAGGCGGAATTATGAAAACGTAAAATCGTAGATTTATTAATCATCCGCATAAAATGGTGTCTAGTCATCTTTGATTACGTCTATATTGGCCACACATATTTTTAAGTACCAAGGCGGCCGTAAGATTTCCACCATTTCCACGGTTGCAAATCATGCCAAAAATAATCTAACAAAAGCTACCAAATTTAAAAATCTTATTTTGAAGTTTTCGTTTTTATTTAAATAGAAAATGTTTGCAACAATTCATTTCTATAGAAAATTTATCCAATATTTTATTTCTTTAGAAAATTTGTCCCAAAAATAGAAAAATTTTAAAATTTCGCCAAAATAATATTTCTATAGAAAATTATTGCAAACTTTTATTTCTTTAGAAAATTTTGCAAAATTTTTATTTCTGTAGCAAATTTCGCCAAATTTTTATTTCTATAGAAAATTTTGCCAACATTTTATTTGTATACAAAAGTTTGCCAAAAATTTTTTTTATAGAAAATTTTGCCAAAATTTTATTTTTACAGAAAATTTTGCCAAAGTTTTATTTCTGTAGAAAATTTTGCCAAAATTTAATTTCTATAGAAAATTTTGCCAAAATTTAATTTCTATAGAAAATTTTGGCAAAATTGTATTTGTGTAGAGAATTTTCCCAAAATTTTATTTCTATATTTTGCCAAAATTTTACTTCTGTAGCAAATTTTACCAAAATTTTATTTCTATAGAAAATGTTGCCAAAATTTTATTTTTATTGAAAATTTTGCCAAAATTTTATTTATATAGAAAATTTTATAAAAATTTTATTTCCATAGAAAATTTTGTCAAAATTTTATTTGTATAAAAAATTTTGCCTTTTTTTTGTAGAAAATTTTGCCAAAATTTTATTTCTATAGAAAATGTTGCCAAAATTTTATTTTTATTGAAAATTTTGCCAAAATTTTATTTTTATAGAAAATTTTATAAAAGTTTTATTTCCATAGAAAATTTTGTCAAAATTTTATTTGTATAAAAAATTTTGCCTTTTTTTTTTGTAGAAAATTTTGCCAAAATTTTATTTCTATAGAAAATTTTGCCAAAATTTTATTTCCATAGACAATTGTGCCAACATTTTATTTCTATAGAAAATTTTGTCAAAATTTTATTTCTGTAGCAAATTTCGCCAAAATTATATTTCTATAGAAAATTTTGTCAAAATTTTATTTGTATAAAAAATTTTGCCATTTTTTTTTTGTAGAAAATTTTCCCAAAATTGTATTTCTTTAGAAATGTTTACCAAAACTTTATTTCTGTAGAAAATTTTGCCAAAATTTAATTTCTGTAGAAAATTTTGGCAAAATTGTATTTCTGTAGAAAATTTTCCCAAAATTTCATTTCTATAGAAAATTTTGCCTAAATTTTATTTGTATAGAAAATTTTGCCAAAATTTTATTTGTATACAAAATTTTGCAAAAATTTTTTTTTATAGAAAATGTTTGCCAAAATTTTATTTCTGTAGAAAATTTAACCAAAATTTTATTTATGTAGAAAATTTTGCCAAAATTTAATTTCTTTAGAAAATTTTGGCAAAATTGTATTTATGTACAAAATTTTCCCAAAATTTTATTTCCATAGCAACATTTTGCCAAAATTTTATTTCTGTAGCAAATTTTGCCAAAATTTTATTTCTATAGAAAAATTTGCCAAAATTTTATTTTTATAGAAAATTTTGCCAAAATTTTATTTTTTATTTGTTCTTTAAAACCATTGTGTTGACTAAACTACAAGAGTAGATTTTGTCAAAATTTTATTTCTATAGAAAATTTTGTCAAAATTTAATTTCTATAGAAAATTTTAGCAAAATTGTATTTCTGTAGAAAATTTTGTCAAAATTTTATTTCTATAGAAAATGTTGTCAAAATTTTATTCCTTTAGAAAATGTTGTCAAAATTTTATTCCTATTGAAACTTTTGTCAAAATTTTATTTCCATAGAAAATTGTGCCATTTTATTTCTATACAAAATTTTGTCAAAATTTTATTTCTATAGAAAATTTTGTCAAAATTTTATTTCTATAGAAAATTTTATCAAAATTTAATTTCTATAGAAAATTTTAGCAAAATTGTATTTCTGTAGAAAATTTTCCCAAAATTTCATTTCTATAGCAAATTTTGCCAAAATTTTATTTCTATAGAAAATTTTATTTTTATAGAAAATTTTGCCTTAATTTTATTTGTATAGAAAATTTTGCCAAAATTTTATTTTTATAGAAAATTTTACCAAAATGTTATTTCTACAGAAAATTTTAAGCATGGAAGAGAGAAGTTCACCAATGTGGTATCACAATGGACTGAATAGTCTAAGTGAGCCTGATACATCGGGCTGCCACCTAACCTAGCCTAACCTAAGTATGGACCGATATGGATCAACTTTTGCATTGTTGTTAATCTGAACGAAAACTTGACCTGTTCCAATGATTTACAAAACGTCATTGAAATACAGTATTGAAAAGCATCTCCTTTGTTTTGTAGTGAAGATACAATCTCTTAACAAACGATTTTATTAGTTTTAAAGAATTTTTCAGAATTAAATATTTTTCAGAATTAAATAAGTAAATATTATTTGACAAATTCAATAAAATTTATTAAACATAATCTGTTTTCACTTGTTAAAGAAAAGTTTTATGTTTGAAGGAAAAATTTGGAGATAAAAATTGCAAGAATGTCTTTAGTTACATACGAAGTTCAAGATGGGTGCATATGTAGTAAAATGTACAAATTTAAAGAAATAATGAGTTATTTTGTGAGAAGTACGAATTTAGTAAATCTTTGTGCTTAATTTGTATATAATTATTTCCGTGCTTTAGTTTATTTAACTAACGTACGCAAAAAATTATAAGAGTAAAGAAACCTTTTTTCCTAACATATTAATTCCATGAACTAAAATAAAGTTAAATAAATAAAAGCTTTTGTAAAATAGAGGGTTAACTTTTTTTACTGCGGCTTCATGACAAAGTTTTTTTTCCAGTGTAGATGACATATACCACGTACCAACTTGTAACGATATGGAATGAAATTTGCTCCTCCAAAAGGCTCCGCAAACACGGTTGCCACTCGAGCTCAAATAATCGACCAAAATTTTGAGAAAAATGTACCAAAAACTACCAAACAAAAAAATCTTATTTTGCAAAATTTTGTTTCTATAGAAAACTTTGTCTAAATTCAATTTCTATAGAAAATTTTGTAAAAATTTTATTTCTATAGAAAATTTTATTTGAATAGAAAAATTTTTCAAAATTTTATTTCAATAGAAAAATTTTTCAAAATTTTGTTTCTATAGAAAATTTTTTCAAAATTTTATTTCAATAGAAAAATGTTGTCAAAATTTTATTTCTATAAAAATCTTTGTCAAAATTTTATTTTTATCAAAAAAATTGTCAATATTTGATTATTTCTATAGAAATTTTATTTCTATTTATTTTAATTTGACCAAATTTCCTTTCTATTGAAAATTTTGTCAAAATTTTATTTCAATAGAAAATTTTGTCAACATTTTATTTCTATAGAAAATTTGTGAAGTACCTCTCAGTTGGAGAAGAATAAATAGAAAAATCTGCCAAAACGTCAAGAATTCGACCAATCTACTCAACAGTAAAAAATCTATAAATTTTGTTAGAACCGTGTCCGCAAACCAAATCTGGGGATCGGTTTATATGTGGGCTATACCTAAAACTGGTCCGATATGGCCCATTTGAAATACCCTTAAGCTGAGGTCAACTCTTCTTTAATAAATTTGACAAACTTCTTAAGAATTATAGAAGTCGTCCTTAAATTCGATAATTTTGTCTGAATTGTCTATTAAGATAAAAACAAAAAACATTACACAATAGGACTTTACTTGATACATGACATAATTTCTATTTAAAATTGACTTTCCATTTAGAATTTTAAGTTGCGGTTAACATGTTTATTTTTTGGTTTTATTTGATATGATGACTAAATAATTCATAAAATAAAATTTGTTTCCCAGTATCAAGCAAGCAAAACCACAAACTTAAAAGTGGATTGCATCTTGAATGTATTCTGTGGCTCGAAATCAATTCCACAATACTAAAAGTAGAGATCAACCTTTGGATCGTTTTCCAGTGTGTAATCACAGCTAGGAAACATTTAATTATTCGACCTTGTCCCAAAAAAAAGCTTGTATAAAATTTCATGAAGATCGTATGAACAAGGAATTTAATGACAGTACCCAGCAAAAAAATTGGAAGTTGTTCCACAAACATTTCTTTTTAAGATCATACCAGGATCCTCCACAACTTTTTTCCACTAACGATAAAATTCTTTTGGACCAGTCTTCGAAAATATGCTATTTGGTAACTTAAATTTAAAATTTTGAATTATGTAGCAAAAAAGAATAGAAAATCAGCAAAAAAAATAAATAAAA
Source organism: Haematobia irritans (assembly GCF_050003625.1). Classification (NCBI taxonomy): domain Eukaryota; kingdom Metazoa; phylum Arthropoda; class Insecta; order Diptera; family Muscidae; genus Haematobia; species Haematobia irritans. Next base: position 146,206,026 of record NC_134398.1, on the reverse strand, counting down.
AATATACTATAAATAAAATTGAAAATTTCACCACAGAGAGAGATGTTTTTATACTATAAATAAATAAAATTGAAATATAAACTATAAATAAAATTGAAAATTTCACCATAGAGAGAGATGTTTTTTTCACTTCCATGGAAGTGATTTTGAGAAAGTTTTAAACATGACTAGAATTTTAATTTTTTATTGCATTTAAATGGAAAGTACAAAACAAGCCGAAAACAACAAAATAAAAACGAAACAAATATTTCATAAAAACAATTTGCCGCTGGTGAGATGTGAACCTGTGTTCTTTAGTTTTCATTCATACTAATAAAGAACATCTCGAGAAGTATTTAAAATGTTATGCATTGGTGTCATAATACGATCGTATCACAAACATTTGAATTGACGTTATGACGCTTCGTGTTCAATGGCGTTTGTAGCTGGTGCCAAGAAACCCAGTTTCAACCCCTAGTCGAAGTCGAAATTTGATTTCTATAGAAAATTTTGTTAAGATTTTATTTCTACAGAAAATTTTGATAAAATTTTATTTCTGTAGAAAATTTTGTCAAAATTTTATTTCTAAAGAAAATTTTGTCAAAATATTATTTCTATAAAAAAATTTTTCGAAAATTTTATTTCTATAGAAAATTTTGTTAAAATTTTATGTCTATAGAAAATTTTGTCAAACTGAATTATATACGTATTTGATCGATCTTTTTATACCCACCACCATAGGATGGGGGGTATATTAACTTTGTCATTCCGTTTGTAACACATCGAAATATTGCTCTAAGACCCCATAAAGTATATATATTCTGGGCCGTGGTGAAATTCTGAGTCGATTTGAGCATGTTCGTCCGTCCGTCCGTCCGTCCGTCCGTCTGTTGAAATCACTCTAACTTTCGAACGAAACAAGCTATCGACTTGAAACTTGGCACAAGTAGTTGTTATTGATGTAGGTCGGATGGTATTGCAAATGGGCCATATCGGTCCACTTTTACGTATAGCCCCCATATAAACGGACCCCAAAATTTGGCTTGCGAGGCCTCTAAGAGAAGCAAATTTCGTCCGATCCGGCTGGAATTTCGTACATAATGTTAGTATATGGTCTCTAACAACCATGCAAAAATTGGTCCACGTCGGTCCATAATTATATATAGCCCCCATATAAACCGATCCCCCGATTTGGCTTGCGAGGCCCCTAAGAGAAGCAAATTTCATCCGATCGGGCTGAAATTTGGTACATGGTGTCAGTATATGGTCTCTAATAACCATGCAAAAACTGGTCCATATCGGTCCATAATTATATATAGCCCCCATATAAACCGGTCCCCCGATTTGGCTTGCGAGGCCTCTAAGAGAAGCAAATTTCATCCGATCTGGCTGAAATTTGGTACATGGTGTTAGTATATGGTCTCTAACAACCATGCAAAAATTGGTCGACATCAGTTCATAATTATATATAGCCCCCAAATAAACCGATCCCCCGATTTGGATTGCGAGGCCTCTAAGAGAAGCAAATTTCATCCGATCCGGCTGAAATTTGGTACGTGGTGTCAGTATATGGTCTCTAACAACCATGCAGAAATTGGTCGACATCGGTTCATAATTATATATAGCCCCCATATAAACCGATCCCCCGATTTGGCTTGCGAGGCCTCTAAGAGAAGCAAATTTCATCCGATCCGGCTGAAATTTTGTACGTGATGTTAGTACATGGTCTCTAACAACCATGCAAATCCACATCGGTTCATAATTATATATTATAATTATAGAAGTTTCTACGCAATCCATGGTGGTGGGTACATAAGATTCGGCCTGGCCGAACTTGCGGCCGTATATACTTGTTTGATTTAATATATACAACGTATGGACTTACGTACAATTTAGAAGACGGTGTTAGGAGGTTTTAAGATACCTTGCCATCGGCAAGCGTTACCGTAACTTAAGTAATTCGATTGTGGATGGCAGTGTTTAGAAGAAGTTTCTACCCAATCCATGGTGGAGGGTACATAAGTTTCGGCCTGGCCGAACTTACGGCCATATATACTTGTTTTTAACTATTTTTGATTTTGTTTTGCTGGGTTGTTCATATTAAGTCAAGATTTTTTCAGTGTGCAAAATTAAATAACACCCATATGAGTTCATTTCATTTCTTCAGTTTATATTAACAGTTTAAAATTTGTCATATTAAAACAAGTAAGTAAAGTCTAAATTCGGGCGGGTCCGACTTTCTTCACCACTACGAGTATGTACACATCTCAACTCATTCAAATTTGTTTGGAGTTATTATGAAGATTTATATTCCTATATTCAAATATCTATATATTAACCGATTTGAAGATATGTGGTCTATTGTGGTTTATGATATATATATATTTGGCAACGTCGGGCGATATTTCCACAAGTCGGAGCCTTATTGAAGTCTGGAATTACAGTGTGCAGGATATGATTACGATAATGGGAGAACATATTTGTATAAACCGGAAGAACAACTATATTGAGGATTTATTTAAATCTGAACCAAATTAGATCACACTTGACACATTTAACTAGCGAATTAAATATATTCTCTGTTTCTTGATAGTTTCTATCAAGTCAATTGAAGGAAAATGCAATTAAAAATGGGATTAAAATATGAAACATTCTACTATATTTCCCCAACTCAGGCGTACACATACATGAGAGCTATATCTAAATCTGAACCGATTTTGACCAAACTTGACATGCATTGTCAATTCCAAAATAGACATACATAATCAATTCTAATAATTCTGAAATCTCTGCAAAATTTCACGTAATTGGGAGTATAACTTTGGCCTCCGTGGACATATGAATCTAAATCGGGCGAAAGATATATATGGGAGCTATATCTAAATCTGAACCGATTTCAACCAAATTTGGCACAATTAATGATACTATAAAACGTAGCTATTGTGCAAAATTTAAAGCAAATCAGGCAAAACTCTGGCTTTTGAGGCCATATAAGTGCAAATCGGATGAAAGATATATATGGAAGCTATATCTAAATCTGAACCGATCTTAACCAAATTTAGAATACTTAATGATACTATTAAACGTACTCCTTGTGCAAAAGTTGAAGCATATCAGGGCAATCCTCTGCCTTTTAAGGCTATATAAGTGCAAATCTGACGAAGGTTAGGTTAGGTTCGTTAGGTGGCAGCCCGATGTATCAGCATTAGCGTAGCTAGACAATTTTCCTAGGGGGGCTATAGCACCCCTAGCTGAAAATTTATAGACTGAAGTTATAGTTTCAATTAATGTTTTATTTCATAAAAATGAATAACAATATAGGCATCAAAATAACTCGACAATTAATTTATAATAAAGCAACTAAATGTAGTTCCACACTTTTCCTAGCAAAAAAAATGGGAGTTGTTCTAAAGGCACAACTTAAAAAGCACTTCGAAAAATATCCTCACAAAGAAGTTAATTATTTTAACTACACAGGAAGTTTTTTACTTGATTTTTTTCATATTTTAATGCGTAATTTTTTGTTTTCTTAAAAAAAAAAAGTAAGAATAAATAAAGTGATAAAAATTATTCAAATTTTGCCACAAAAATGCTAAATTCATTATACAAATTTTTATAGAATTTTTGAAAATATTCGAAACGTTTCAAACAAGCGTTAGAATGCATTAAAAATCATAAAAAATTTAAAAATTAATTATTTTGGAAAATATAACAAAATTTTTTAATCCACATTCAAAACACTGAATTTGGATCACAACTTAAGAAGTGATGCAAATTCATTGCAACGGCTGTTGAAACGGTGGACATTCGTTCTATGACAATTTCATATCACATTCATCGCTTCTCCGCCAAGTTTGCACCACTTCCGGACCCAAAAAGAACATTTTCACTTCTTTTTGGCTATGCTTTTTTGCAGCATTATTAAGATATTAATTTATGAAAGAATAGTATCAATTACTATTTTTTTAAATTAAATTGGCTAAACCAGACTAAACACAATAATAAAGGAGCTTTAGTTATTCAACTAAATCGAAAGTTCAACCACAGATTTATTTTATAAATATTCAGATTTCGGCAACTGCTACCACAACCAAAGTAATTCGATGGTGCATGAAAGTCTTCAGCGGAACTCTGTGCGGTTGTATATACTTGTTTAATTTTTAGAAAAATGTAAAATCGTAAATAGGTTGTCAAATTCTGAGGGGGCTAAAATTTTTCTGGGGGGTCTAAGCCCCCTCCCCAGAGGCCTTCCTACGCTTATGTGTATCAGGCTCACTTAGACTATTCAGTCCATTGTGATACCACATTGGTGAACTTCTCTCTTATCTCACGAAAGATAGATGTGGGAGTTATATCGAAATCTGAAGTGATTTGGCCGATATTTTGCATATTTTACGAGATCCCCAAAACATTAATCTGTGCGAAATTTTAAGAATATACGTTGATAAATACGTCAATTATGACCAGATCGGTGATAATTATATATGACAGCTATATCTAAATCTGAACCGATTTTTTTTCAAAATCAATAGCGATTGTCTTTGAGCCAAAGTGAAACTCTGTGCCAAATTTGAGGACGATCGGACTTAAACTGCAAGCTGTACTTTGTAGACAAAATTACATATACAGACAGACAGACGGACATCGTTAAATCGGCTCAGAATTTAATTCTAAGCCGATCGGTATACTAAAAGATGGTTCTATGGCTACTATTTCTTGGCGTTACATAAAAATGAACAAACTTATTATACCCTGTACCAAAGTAGTGGTGAAGGGTACAATCACTGGCCTTAAATACATGTATATGTATAACACTAACACTTTCCTCAAGGTTTCAAATCATATATTTCTTATAGTTCTGCTAATTTCACTATAAAAACTATAAACGATTAATATATATTTGTGGTGTAAATCAAAATCATATAAAATATACATAAGTAAGCAATACACATATAATATTTACTTTATAAATTTCAGCAAGATAGTGAAAAAATCGCCGCTTAAAAATTCACACTAGGTTGGTTTGAGGAATTGCAATAGAACCATTTTATAGATTTATTCACATGAAAGGCTTTTTTAGCAAATTTTTAAACAGAGATTTTTTATTATCTTGCTGAAATTTATAAAGTAAATATTATTCCTTTACTGTTTACTCAAAATTTTATAATCACTAGTTTGGCGAACATTTCGCTATTTGATAATTTCTTTTAAGTGTCTTGTATAAAAATAAAAGTTTGCTTTTTAATGTTTATTCCTAGCAGATTATATTTAAATCTATATTTTTTAATGCAATAGCGTTCCACCCTTTTATCCATAAAAACAAAACGTATAAGCAAACCAAATAAAATTAATAAAAAATTTACATTCAGCAAATATGGATTAACCACAACAAACTCATTGAGCGATCACCACCACCGGCACATGACTAGAATCAAATACAATGGATATCGAGTTCAAAACCTCGTCTTATGAGTCACACTTTGTGTGTTTGGCATGATGCTACGTGACGTGGGAATAAATTAGTGAGAAACAACAATAACAACAAAACCACAACAATCGGATAAAAAATCGAGAATAATAAAAATAATAAAAAGTTTAAGCATAGCAAAAAATAGCAACAAATGTAGAAAAACGAGAATAATAATAACAAAGTTTACACTTAAAAAAATATATTTGATTTTGACCAAATTCTCCAGAAGTATATCTAAAAAGTATTTTTCAAGGAGAAACTTCTTTGTGCTATAAAAGAAATTCTTCTTTATATTGAATAAGTACGTAACTTGATTTTTAAAAATTATTTTATTATTATTCTATGGCAGAGCGAATTTATTAAATTTGCTTTTTTATAAAAATTACAAAACGAAATGTTCAAAGCCGATTTATATAGAAAACAATTGTTAACAAAATTTTCTATAGAAATATAAAATTTTGATAAAATTTTCTATGGCAATAAAATTTTGGTAGATTATTTTTGGCTCGAGTCATAATCGTGATTTTTCTGTGATTGGGGATCGGTTTATTTAGGGGTTTATATAATATATATCGATACGGACCAATTTTGGCATGTTTGTTATCGCCCATACACTAGCGAAATGTACCAAATTTCAACCGGATCGGATGAATTTTGCTCTTTCCAGAGGCTCCGGAGGTCAGATCTGGGGATCGGTTTATATGGGAGCTACACAGTCTCACATAAGTTTACATACCCCTGAGTTTTTTACCTCTTAACTAAACATATTTCCCATACCAAAAACATCTTCTTGAAAATTAACAATTACTTTGATTTTCATATTAATTTACTAAAACGAAGGGATATATATGCATATTTTTTAAAATTTGATTATTTAATGAAAATATAAATTATATGTAATTATATATATCGGTCCATAATTATACAAGTATATATAATTATGGACCGATGTGAACCAATTTTTGCATGGTTGTTAGAGACCATATACCAACACCATGTACCAAATTTCAGCCGGATCGGATGAAATTGGATTCTCTTTGAGGCTCCGCAAGTCAAATCTGGGGATCGGTTTATATATGGACCAATTTTTGCAGGGTTGTTAGAGACCATATACCAACATCATGTACCAAATTTCACCTGGATCGGATGAAATTGTCGTCTCTTTGAGGCTCCACAAGCCAAATCTGGAGATCGGTTTATATGGGGGCTATAATTATGGACCGATGTGGACCTATTTTTGCATGGTTATTAGAGACCATATACCAACACCATGTACCAAATTTCAGCCGCATCGGATGAAATTGGCTTCTCTTTGAGGCTCCGCAAGCCAAATCTGAGGGTCCGTTTATATGGGGGCTATACGTAAAAGTGGACCGATATGGCCCATTTGCCATACCACCCGACCTACATCAATAGCAACTACTTATGTCAAGTTTCAAGTCGATAGCCTGTTTCGTTCCGAAGTTAGCGTGATTTCAACAAACGGACGGACATGCTCAGATCGACTCTGAATTTCACCACGACCCAGAATATATATACTTTATGGGGGCTTAGAGCAAAATTTCGATGTTTTACAAACGGAATGACAAAGTTAAAATACCCCCCATCCTATGGTGGAGGGTATAAAAAGGCTAAAGACTATATTATGCTCTGCACCACTTTGTAGATCCACATTTTCGATACCATATCAAATCCGCCAAATGTGTTGGGTGCTTTATATAAATGTTTTTGTTCCCATATACATACATTTAAATCTGACTCGATCCAGACAAAATTTTTTATACTTCTATAAAATATATAGACTTAGAATTTAAGTCCGCTAATGCCGTGGGGTGAAACAAAATGTTAGTAAAAAACAAGTATATACGGCCGTAAGTTCGGCCAGGCCGAAGCTTATGTACCCTCCATCATGGATTGCGTAGAAACTTCTTCTAAACACTGCATTCCACAATCGAATTACTTAAGTTGCGGTAACGCTTGCCGATGGCAAGGTATCTTAACACCTCCTAACACCATCTTCTAAATTGTATGTAAGTCCATACGTGGTATATATTAAATCAAAAAAGATCGATCCAATACGTATATAATTCAGTTTGACAAAGTAGACATAAAATTTTGACAAAATTTTCTACAGAAATAAAATTATATCAAAATTTTCTATAGAAATAAAATTTTCACAAAATTTTCTATAGAAATAAAAATTTTCACAAAATTTTCTATAGAAAGAAAATTTTGACAAGAATTTCTACAGCAATAAAATTTTAACAAAATTTTCTATAGAAATCAATTTTTGACAAAATTTTCTATAGAAATAAAATCTTGGTAGATTATTTTTTGGCTCGAGTGGTGACCTGATTATGAACCGAATAAAATTTGAACAAAATTTTCTATAGAAATAAAATTTTGACAAAATTTTCTATAGAAATAAAATTTTGACAAAATTTTCTATAGAAATAAAATTTTGACAAAATTTTCTATAGAAATAAAATTTTAGCAATGATGAAAATTTTATTATGAACGGAAAAAAATTTAAACAAAATTTTCTCTAGAAATAGAATTTTGACAAAATTTTCTATAGAAATAAAATTTTGGTAGATTATTTTTGGCTCTAGTGGCAACCATGATTATAAACCGATATGGACCAATTTTTGTGTGATTGGACCAATTTTGGTATGGTCCTTAGCGACCATATACTAACACTACGGTCCTAATATAATTATGGACCGTTATGGACCAATTCTGGCACGGTTGTTAAAGATCATATACTAACACCATGTTCCAAATTACAACCGGATTGGATGAAATTTGCTTCTCTTGGAGACTTCACAAGCCAAATCTGTGGATCGGTTTATATGGGAGGCTATATATAATTATGGACCGATGTGGACCAATTTTTGCATGATTGTTAGAGACCATATACCAACACCATGTACCAAATTTCAGCCGGATCGGATGAAATATGCTTCTCTTAGAGGCTCCACAAGCCAAATCTGGGGATCGGTTTATATGGGGGCTATATATAATTATGGACCGATGTAGACCAATTTTTGCATGGTTGTTAGAGACCATATACCAACACCATGTACCAAATTTCAGCCGGATCGGATGAAATTTGCTTCTCTTTTAGGCTCCGCAAGCCAAATCTGGGGATCGGTTTATATGGGGGCTATATATAATTATGGACCGATGTGGACCAATTTTTGCATGGTTGTTAGAGACCACATACCAACACCATGTACCAAATTTCAGCCGGATCGGATGAAATTTGCTTCTCTTTTAGGCTCCGCAAACCAAATCTGGGGATCGGTTTATGTGGGGGCTATATATAATTATGGACCGATGTGGACCAATTTTTGCATGGTTGTTAGATACCATATACCAACATTATGTACCAAATTTCAGCCGGATCGGATGAATTTGCTTCTCTTTTAGGCTCCGCAAGCCAAATCTGGGGATCGGTTTATATGGGGGCTATACGTAAACGTGGACCGATATGGCTTATTTTCAATACCATCCGACCTACATCGATAACAACTACTTGTGCCAAGTTTCAAGTCGATAGCTTGTTTCGTTCGGAAGTTAACGTGATTTCAACAGACGGACGGACGGACGGACATGCTTAGATCGACTCAGAATTTCAACACGACCCAGAATATATATACTTTATGGGGTCTTAGAGCAATATTTCGATGTTTTACAAACGGAATGACAAAGTTAATATACCCCCATCCTATGATGGAGTGTATAAAAATATGCGATACATTTAAATCAGAAGGAATTTTTAGGCAACTTTGCAAAAGTATATTTATGATATATCGGTTAATAGATATGAATTAGTAGTATAGGAAAATTTAAGTAATTTTTACAAGTTTTGGACACATATTCCTTGTAAATCGACACTGCTCAGATTTACAAGGAATATGTGGGTATTTTGGTGATAAATAATTGGCGGATTACAACCAAAATTGGCATACATAGCTACTATATCAATTCTACTCCCTGTGCAAAATTTCACGTAAATCAGAGTAAAACTTTGGCCTCTGTGGTCATATTTGTGTAAATCGGTTAAAAGATATATATGGGAGCTATATCTAAATCTGAACCGATTTCAATAAAAGTTAGCACACTTTACTATACTACTAATTGTACTCCTAGTGAAAAATTTCAAGCTAATCAGGGTAAAACTCTGGCTTCTGGGGTCATATAAGGGCATATCGGACTAAATATATATATGGGAGCTATATATAAATCTGAACCGATTTCTTCCAAAATCAATAGAGTTCTATTCTGACCCAAACTAGAAACTTGTGTCCGATTTGAAGTCGATTGCGCTAAATTTGCGACCTAGACTTTGATTCGAAAAATGTGTTCACAGACAGACGGCGGACAGATGGTTTTTGGCTATATCGACTCAGGGACCCACCCTGAGCAATATTGCCAAAGACACCATATGTCTATCTGGTCTCCTTCTGGGTCTTGCAAACATATGCATATGTTGGAATGTTGCCCATATTTGGGAGGTGTTCGCCTATTAGAGGTTGATTTTAATATCGACAACGTCGTGAGATCACTTTTGCGCGGTACCCACTTTTCAGAGTGTCCAAGTTTTAGAGGTATCACCGTGGTCCATTTATGGTCACATCACATTAGTTTTGATTTTCGTAGTGTAGCTTCTATATACCTTGTTGAGAACAAAAAAACACAGTGTTTGACATCTCCACTCCATCATCTCCTCGCGATCAATTAGACAACAATTAATCTTTGCTTTTGTTTTGCACATGATACAGAGGCAACTAAATTTTCGTTGCAGTCTAGATAAGCGGAAATGACATAAAATCTCATGAGGTCGATCACATTGCACACAACTTTATGAATTTAATTGTGTGTAGTGACATTTATTTGCAATTGCGTATTAAATGATTGCATCGAGAGAATTTAATTGAAATGAGAATACACTGAAAGAAATTATTGTCGCAAGCACAAAGAAAGTTTATAAAGTTTTTATTATATAGAAATTTATACTTAATATTGAGTAAATTTGTTTTTGTAAAATTTATTTTGTAAATTCTTTTATCATAGGTCAATAATTATTCCCTTGGTTTCCTTCTAATTTCAGGATTGGGTAAATTATTGAACCCAGATTTGGAATTGGCTTTGCAATTCTGCACCCATTTGGTCTATGGCTATTGTGGCATTAAACCTGACACCTATCAAGCGTTTAGTTTGAACGAGGATTTGGATATCAACCGTCATCAATTCTCGGAGGTGACTTCATTAAAAAGGCGTTTTCCACATCTCAAAATTTTGCTGAGTATTGGTGGCGATAAGGATGTCGACGAAGAACATCCCAATATATATATGGAATTGTTGGAAGGAGAACGTGTTCGCCAGACAGCTTTCATTAATACGGCGTACTCTTTAGTGAGGTCATATGGTTTCGATGGCATCGATTTGGCTTTCCAATTTCCCAAAAATAAGCCACGTAAAGTCCATTCTGATGTGGGTATGGTGTGGAAGAAATTTAAGAAAATCTTTACCGGAGATTTTATTGTCGATCCCAAGGCTGATGAGCATAAGGAACAATTTACCGCATTGATAAGAGATTTAAAAAATGCCTTAAAACCTGATGGTTATATGTTGAGTTTAACCGTATTGCCTAATGTCAATTCATCTTGTAAGTTTTGCTTTTTATAGAGAGGGAATGTGATAGAAAATATGGAAATTAATTCTTTCACTTTTAGGGTATTTTGATGTTCCCGCCGTTTCAAATTTTGTTGATTACGTAAACATTGCTGCCTTTGATTTCCTAACTCCCGAACGCAATCCTGAAGAAGCTGACTTCACTGCTCCCCTGTATGAGTTGTACGATCAAAATCGTTTGCCTCATTATAATGCTGATTTCCAAATGTCCTTTTGGCTTCAAAATGGTTGTCCTCCCCAAAAATTGGTCTTGGGTATGGCTTCATATGGTCGCGCGTGGAAGCTTACCGGTGATTCCAGTTCCACGGCTGGAGCCCCTGTGGTACCAAAAACTGATGGTGCTGCTGAAGCAGGCATGCAAAGTCAAAAGCCTGGTCTATTAAGTTGGCCTGAGATTTGTGGTAAATTACCAAATCAAAAGAACTCATTTTTGAAAGGTGCTGATGCTCCTTTGAATCGTGTTGCGGATCCTACAAAACGTTACGGAACCTATGCCTACCGTTTGGCCGATGCCAATGGTGAACACGGCATATGGGTTAGCTATGATGATCCAGAGACAGCAGCCAATAAGGCCAGCTATGTTCATTCCAAAGGATTAGGTGGCCTCTCACTTTTCGATTTAAGTTATGATGATTTCCGTGGCCTTTGCAATGGTGATAAATATCCTATGTTGAGAGCTGCCAAATATCGTCTTTAAAATGTCAATCGCATATTGTGGTGGAGAGATTTTGTTGTTTTTTTACTCTTTTGTACTCTACTAATAAAGATTTTGTAATAAAAAAATCTATCACATAAATAAAAAGTCTTAAAAAACAAATCACCGATAGTCAAGTTACAATAAAGTCTTTGAGCTTTGAGTTTATGAACTTAATCAAATACTGTTATGGACAAAAAATGGTAAGATAGGTTCAATTATTCGTCATTACTTTTTACATATTTGTTACAAAGCTAGAATCTTTTATTTTATTAAGACACCGACGACTGACATTGATATTTCCTTTTATGATGACGACCTTAGTGGGATTATTCATTCTGACGACTTATACGGATTTAAGTTTAATTGTGTGGGGGTGTCTGATGTTTTACGGGCTTTTGGGGTGTGAGATCTAACGCGATAGGAAGTGACGGGATAGATCCAAATTTCTGAGGATACTTCTGCCATACATTGTAAGATATATCACTTATATTTTCAACACCATTCTCACCACCAGCTCTTTCCCCAAGAGTTGGAAGCATGCCAAGGTGATTCCTCTTCCAAAGTCTGTAACGGAATATCGTCTAATAGCGCTTCTGTCGTATATCTCCAAGATCTTTGAGAAGTTATTGCATGGCCAGATGATGGGACACTTGATGCAATTCTCTTTGATATCGACTAGACAATCAGGTTTCCGCCCAGGACATGGCTGTCTCACTGCCCTAACGGACGTGTGTGAGGATTTGAAGACTGAATTAGACAATGGTAAGGTTGGGTTTCTTCACCCCGAGAAGGAATATGATCACCTCAACCATGTTTCAAGAGCAAAATGTTATTTTTGAATGGTGACCATGTAACATGTTTGTCGCAACCATGTTATTTTCTCGGAGATTGTGTGTCTGATTTCGGCAAGCATATTATTTTTGGCGAGAAAAGAACATTTTTGCCATAAACATGTTACATGGTCACCATCCAAAAATAACATTTTGCTCTTGAAACATGGTTGAGGTGATCATATTCCTTCTCTGCGTGTTGTTTTACTAGACCATTGACACCGTCAATCATTCACTATTATGTTTGAAATTGGGAAAGTTCTTCAATTTCTCTTCACGTTTTAAGTGAGCGAACACAGTCTGTGCATAATCGGACATGTGTCTCTGATGTTCGTTCATGTTTAAAGGGTGTTCCCCACACGCACAGAAAAACCATGTTTGGACATGGTTGCCGCATTCATTTAATGCTTATCTAGAGCATGTAATTGCCGCGAAAACCATGTATTTTGTCTTTGTAAAAATAGTTTTCGTGCGGAGAAAAATGTATGGTGGCAATAAGCATTTGAATGGTTCTCAAATACCGCAAACATGTTCTATCATTTAAATGATAGAATTTGAGACCATTAAATGGTCGGGAAAATCATGTACCTGACCATTCAATTTTTTTGCTTTCTTACAGGGAAAAAAGTATTTTTATAGATTAAGTATAGACATGTCTAGAACCATTACATGGCCATAAAAGCCATTTACATTTTTGCGTGACCATTTAATTTTTTAACTTTTTTGCAGCGAAAAGAATTTTATAAAAACATTGAGCAGGCACACACGATTTTCATTTTGCGCGTCAGTCATGTGTTGATTGTTTCTTGGAATGGACGGAGAATACGGAATTACTGTGTTTTGTGTTAATTTATTTATTCAGAAGTGGCACGTGGTTTTATGTGAACACAAAAAAGGAAAGTGTAATTGAAATGTAAATGTACCTGTTTTTTGTTATGCATTTTGATATATGGTTAAATTTATTTTTATTTGCAGTTACATAATGTCTGCGTTTGTACATTTGATGGGCAGGAAGTAAATATAGAATGATTACTTATTGTTGAAATTGAACCAAAGTAGAGTGTGTAAAAATGTGTGATGTTTGCTTGCACGACATTATAAATACAAATAAACAATGAATTAGTTTATAAATAAATAAAAACAAACAAATAAAGTTAATTTTGTGTTTTCTTTTCTCAAGTGGCGTCCTTTTTTCGACGATGAAAAAAGTTTTTTCATAAAGATCAAAACATTTTAGGTTGTGACCATGTTCTTTTAACTAGGAGAAAAACATTTTTAATGAATACCATAACATTTTAAATCGTGATCATTGTCTTTTCATTCAAACAAAATTCTTTTTATCAATATAATAACATTTTAGATGAGGACAATTACATTTTTCTTAGAACCATGTTCACTGAGCCAACATGGTTGCAGGTTAAAATGTTACATGGTCGCCGCAAAAATAGCTCCTATCATATTATTTTGCTCTTCGAATATGATTGTGACAATCATGTTCCTTCTCTGCGTGCAGGGATCTGTTCTTGGCCCCCTGCTTTTTTCCGTTTATATCAACGACCTTCCATTGCGTTTGAACCATTGTAGGATAAACATGTATGCCGATGACGTTCAGGTCTACATAACAGGGGATTCTAGGACAATTTACGATAAGGCTACCTTGTTAAATGACGATCTGACCACAGTTCAGAGATGGGCGACAGCAAACGGTCTCTACCTTAACCCCAGGAAGACCAAATGTCTTGTTTTGGGTAAACGCGGTTTTCAACTTCCAAGTGATATCGATATCGTTCTCAACGGCCAGAGGATAGAGATTGTGAACTCAGTGAAGAACTTGGGTATTACGTTAAATAGCACTCTTACTTGGACGAACCATATGAATAATGTTATAGGGCAGGCATATTCAAAACTAAGGTCCACTAAATATTCGAATTCTTTTGGCGAAATGTGTGATTATTCCGAGTTTATTATATGGATGTGAGCTATGTGCGAGATGTGATGCTGCAAGTAAAAGGAAAATGAATGTTTTATATAACAATATAATTAGATATGTGTATCGACTTAATCGTTTCGAACATATCTCCCGATACAGTAGCTTACTCTACGGTATGTCTTTGGAAAATCTGCTTAAATACAGGACTATTTTGTTTCTTCATAAAATTATATATACTCGGAAACCTCCTTATCTCTACGAGAGGCTTCAGTTTGCGAGATCCAATCGGGGCAAGACATTGACTCCATTTCGGTATCGGTCCATGTTTTCGGAATGGCACTTCTTTATAAATGCAGTGCGACTCTGGAATGTTCTTCCACATAGTCTACAGCTTAACAGCAACGCAAATGTTTTTAAGGAAAAACTTATTACTTATCTTAACCAAATCTAATATAATACACAGGTCTATGCTAACTTTTACTTAATTTTTTTCTTTTTTACTTATTGTTTTATACAAAATAATTATCATAATGTTATATCTCTATTCAAAATTTTATTTTAATTAAACTTTGTTTATTTAATTATTTATTTATTTTTATTATTTTTTTATTTTTTCCATTAATTTAATTTAATTGTATTAATTGTCTTTTTATATTATTTGGAATCTTTTTAATACTTATACATTTTTATTTATATTAAGATGTGGAGAATATCGCAATTGGATCATATAATTCATGTACTTTAATTTATAAGATCTAAATCTTGTTGTGCATGATAAAATAAAAAAAAAAAAAACAAACAAACAGATATATATGGGGGCTATATCTAAATCTGAACCGATTTCAAAATCAATAGGGTTCTATTCTAACTCAAAATACATACTTGTGTCGAACTAGAAGTTGATTGGACCAAAATTTCGACTTCGACTTTGATCACAAAAATGTGTTCACAGACAGACGGACATGGCTAGATCGACTCAGGGGCCGGCCCTGAGCAATATTTCCAAAGACACCCTATGTCTATCTCGTCCCCTTCTGGGTGTTGCAAACATATGCACATATGTTCCACAGTGTGGCGCAGGGTATACAAATCAGGTGGGTCGGATGAAAAGTAAGCCATCAGGACGCTCACAAAATCAACTCTGCGGATCAGTTTATATAGGGGCTATACGTAATTATGGGCCTATATAGACTGTCCATTTGTTGTAAGTTTGCTAAAGGATTAATACGAAGATCACGCAAGAAATTTCAGGTTTAGCAGGCAAGAAATAGAGAAGACGGCTGTTTCATATATCAATTAATTTATTACGAATTCATATAAAGCCTCTAATGTGTTTGCAACTATGCAAGGATGATGCCATGCGTTGATACTTTACAAATTTATAGAGAAAATAAAATAGGCACTTTTTATATACAAAAATATACATTTCTTATGTCAATCACGTTCTATTTAAATAAATGTTATTATTCTCATGATTAAGGAAACGCCAAATATGTAAATTTATTTATTGGCCGTTGAAACAAATTAAATAAATTGCATCGATACTGGGAATTCAAACTGGAAATATTAATGTCACTGGTACAAAAACAAACAACACTGTCCCTATCATTTCAAATGCCTTAAACAAGCAATGAAATAATTGTGCTTATACATATCAATCATCAACAGCAATTATCTCATACCGATTTCTTCATATCACCTACAACATATGTTCTAAATACATACTCTCACTTTTTTTTAAATAAATCTTAGCTCTTAAACAAAACACACACATTCTCTTCACTCTCTCTCTCTCTCTCTCTCTCAGAGTGACACATACAAGAAGCTTTGGCATTACTACTAACTCGCACAATTCATTCGAAATTCATTGTTTTTTAAAACCTCTCCTACTTCCCCCAAAATTCCCTAACCTATCCTCGTGCCATTAATAGAGATAGCAACAACAATAACAACAACGGATCTTTTGACCTCATCATAGCTATAAATGAAACTGATAAGTCTACTCTCTGGCTGTGATTTTTGTGCGATGTCGAGCCTAGCTTTGTCCAAACCTTAACAATTGGAACAAAATCAGTTCACATAAGCGGGTGCCGCAGATAAGACGACCAAAGACCAATACAAATCGAATATACATACGGATTGCGTAGTTGATAAAAACAGAACGATATTTCTCATTAACAATGAATTTCTGGGTAAATTTATTGGCCTTAGCTACATTGGGTCATTTGACCCTGGCTGCGGGTCCCAACATGATATGTTACTATGATGCTTCAAGTGAAGATCGAAGGGGTGAGTACAAGTAATGTGGCAAAAGTGTGAAAAAGTAAGTTAGTGATTAAAATGTAAACGAAAGTAATTAGGGGATTTTTTGTTTTGTTGGATGGGTGATTTTGAATTTCTGGGAAAAAGTGAATGCTGAATGTTTAGCACATGAGACCATCATGTATATTGAAAAAAAAAATATTACAACAATGAAAAAATAATAAAATTTTTAAAAAATTGATAATATATTTATATAACAAGTACTATATAACCACTTATTGAAGGAGAAAAATAATTTCTTTTCTAGGAACCGAAATTACAGACCAACGAGTTTGTTAAAGTAGTTTCTCTTTCTATCCGAATTTCATTCATTGGGGACAATGGTGGCAATGGGTACCTAATCAAAGATTTATTTTGTTTTAAAAACACATCTTTACGAATAAAAAAAACTTCCTTGGTTCAAAATTTCGTTTCGGAGGACAGAATAAATTTTTATGTATCAGCACATACAGTAATATTACTAATGAGGCTGGTGGTCACCAGACATCCCAAAGGGAAAAATAAGAATGGTGTAAAGTTAGCCAGTTCAAAAAGACCCCTTCAAAAAAGTGGTTTAATAGGCTCCCCCGCTGCTATTACTAATCATTTCAAATTTAAGATAAGCATAAACAACCAGAAATAAAAAACTAACTGAATACAATAGTGAAATAAGATTTTACACGTAGAAAAATAATTCATTTTTCTAGAACGAAATCTTAGATAAACAACCATCGTTTACCATTTGCTTTTCGATTTAACGAAATTTATTTGGAAGAGAAGTATATAGTTACTGTGATAGATGGGAGCCACCGTGGTGCAATGGTTAGCATGCCCGCCTTGCATACACAAGGTCGTGGGATCGATTCCTGCTACGACCGAACACCAAAAAGTTTTTCAGCGGTGGATTATCCCACCTCAGTAATGCTGGTGACATTTCTGAGGGTTTCAAAGCTTCTCTATGTGGTTTCACTGCAATGTGGAACGCCGTTCGGACCCGGCTATAAAAAGGAGGTCCCTTATCATTGAGCTTAACATGGAATCGGGCAGCACTCAGTGATAAGAGAGAAGTTCACCAATGTGGTATCACAATGGACTGAATAGTCTAAGTGAGCCTGATACATCGGGCTGCCACATAACCTAACCTAACCTAACCTTCTGTGATAAACTTTGATTCTGTTACATGAGGTTTATTTAGTTCTTAGCCCCTTTTTTATACCCTTCACCACTACTGTGGTACAGGGTATAATAAGTTTGTGCATTTGTATGTAACGCCAAGAAGGAAAAGTCTGAGACCCATCGTTTAGTATACCGATCGTCTTAGAATTAAATTCTGAGTCGATTTAGCGATGTCCGTCTGTCTGTCTGTCTGTTGATGTACTTTTGTGTGCAAAGTACAGCTCGCAGTTTTAGTCCGATTGTCCTAAAATTTCGTATAGGGTCCTGTTTCGACTCAAAGACGATCCCTATTGATTTTGGAAAAAATCGGTTCAGATTTAGATATAGCTGCCATATATATTTTTCACCGATCTGGTCATAATTGGCGTGTATATCAACCGATCTTCCTCAAATTCCGTACATCCGAATATTTTATGAGTCTCGAAAAACTTGCAAAATATCATCCAAATCGGTTCAGATTTAGATATAGCTCCCATATATAGCTTTCGCCCGATTTACACTTCTTTGTCCACAGAGGCCAATTTTTTGCTCCGATTTAGTTGAAATTTTGCACAGGGAGTAGAATTAGAATTATAGCTATGCGTGTCAAATTTGGTGGAAATCGGTTCAGATTTAGATATAGCTTCCATATATAGCTTTCGCCCGATTTACACTCATATGACCACAGAGGCCAATCTTTTACTCCGATTTAATTGAAATTTTGCACAGGGGGTAGAATAAGCATTGTAGCTATGCGTGCCAAATTTGGTTGAAATCGGTTCAGATTTAGATATAGCTCCCATATATAGCTTTCGCCCGATTTACACTCATATGACCACAGAGGCTAATTTTTTGCTCCGATTTAGTTGAAATTTTGCACAGGGAGTAGAATTAGCATTGTTTCTATGCGTGCCAAATTAGGTTGAAATCGGTTCAGATTTAGATATAGCCCCCATATATATGTTTTTCTGATTTGGACAAAAATGGTCAAAATACCAACATTTTCCTTGTAAAATCGCCACTGCTTAGTCGAAAAGTTGAAAAAATTACTCTAATTTTCTTAAACTTCTAATACATATATATCGAGCGATAAATCATAAATAAACTTTTGCGAAGTTTCCTTAAAATTGCTTCAGATTTAAATGTTTCCCATATTTTTTACTAACATTGTGTTCCACCCTAGTCCATCTTAAATTTTAAGTCTATAGATTTTGTAAAAGTCTATCACTTAAATTTTGAGTCTATAGATTTTGTAAAAGTCTATCAAATTCTGTCCAAATCGAGTGATATTTAAATGTATGTATTTGGGACAAACCTTTATATATAGCACCCAACACATTTGACAGATGTGATATGGTATCGAAAATTTAGATCTACAAAGTGGTGCAGGGTATATATAGTCGGCCCCGCCCGACTTTAGACTTTCCTTACTTGTTATAAGATAAACAATGTAGAAGAAATTATTTGATTTTATAATTTTTTCAAATTTTATATTTTACCCTGAATGAAAATCTAACCGCGAATCATACAGGTTGTAAGTAAACACAACAGAAAACAAGTAAGGAAAGTCTAAAGTCGGGCGGGCCGACTAAATTATACCCTGCACCACTTTGTAGATCTAAATTTTCGATACCATATCACATCCGTCAAATGTGTTGGGGGCTATATATAAAGGTTTGTCCCAAATACATACATTTAAATATCACTCGATCTGGACAGAATTTGATGGACTTCTACAAAATCTATAGACTCAAAATTTAAGTCGTCTAATGCACTAGGTTGGAACACAATGTTAGTAAAAAAAAAATATGGGAAACATTTAAATCTGAAGCAATTTTAAGGAAACTTAGCAAAAGTTTATTTATGATTTATAGCTCGATATATATGTATTAGAAGTTTAGGAAAATTAGAGTCATATTTACAACTTTTCGACTAAGCAGTTTACAAGGCAAATGTTGGAATTTTGACCATTTTTGACGAAATCTGAAAAACATATATATGGGAGCTATTATATTTCATGTTAGCCTGATAATGAAACAGGCAATTGACGTCCAAATGCATTATATCTAATTATACAATTATTCTTCGAGCTTTATGGACAGATATAGATTAAGGAACATGGTTAATAGAGCCATTGAAAAGAAAACGCCAGATACCAATCTATACACGCCTGGACTGTACATGTTTCGGTTCTGAACCGATTTCAACCAAATTTGGCACGCATATCTACAATGCTAATTTTAATCCCAGTGCAAAATTTCAATTAAATCGGAGTAAAAGATTAGCCTCTGTGGTCATATGAGTGTAAATCGGGCGAACGATATATATGGGATCTATATCTAAATCTGAACCGATTTCAACAAAATTTGGCACACTTGACTACACTACTAATTGTACTCCTAGTGCAAAATTTCAACCAAATTGGCGTAAAACTCTGGCTTCTGGGACCGTAGTAGTCCATATCGGGCAAATGATATATATGGGAGCTATATCTAAATCTGAACCGATTTCAATAAAATCTGGCGCACTTGACTATAGTACTAATTGTTCTTCTTGTGCAAAATTTTAAGAAAATTAAGGTAAAACTCTGGCTTCTAAGGCCATATAAGTCCATATCGGGCGAAATTTATATGGGAGCTATATCTAAATCTGAACCGATTTCTTCCAAAACACATACTTGTGCCAAGTTTGAAGTCGATTGGAATAAAACTGCGACCTAAACTTTGATTACAAAAATGTGTTCACGGACATGGCTATATCGACTCAGGAGCATTTTTGCCAAAGACACCATGTGTCTATCTCGTCTCCTTCTGGGAGTTGCAAACATATGCACTAACTTATAATACCCTGTTCCACAGTGTGGCGCAGGGTATAATTATCGCTGTAGCCATCAACGGACGCTTTTAAGTGTTCGGTATAACATGCTATCAGATAGTTACTACGAAATCAAAATGTGTCTTCTTTATGGCATAAAGACCGAAAACAACAGTGTTTCAAATAAATGAAATGGACACTTATTTTGGATTAAAAAGTAACCAAATAAAAACCATACCAATGTCGACCAGTGTTGCCAGTATTTTTCTGTCTCTTGTCCCCAAATTGGTGCGCTTTCGATCCGCAAAAATCGCCAAGTTAAATTAAAATTCCACACAAAGTCCCCAAGAAATTGTTAACAAGTTTTTATGATAAATACAAAATAGGTTCTGCTGTAGAAAATCAGTAATAATTTAATCATGTAACAAGTATATACGGCCGTAAGTTCAGCCAGGCCGAAGATTGTGTACCCTCCACCATGGATTGCGTAGGAACTTCTACTGAAGACTGTCATCCACAATCGAATTACTTGGGTTGCGGTAAATTTTGCCGATGACAAGGTATCATAAAACTTCCTAATACCATAATATATACCACGTAGTCCATACGTGGTATATATTAAATTTAAAATGGCCGATTAAATACGTATATAATTAAGTTTGACAAAATTTTGTATAGAAATAAAATTTTTACAAAATAAAATTTTGACATTTTCTATAGAAGTAAAATTTGGACAAAATTTTCTATAGAAATACGATTTTAACAAAATTTTCTATAGAAATAAAATTTTGACAAAATTTTCTATAGAAATAAAATTTTTACAAAATTTTCAAAAGATTTAAAATTTTGACAACATTCTCTATAGAATTAACATTTTGACAAAATTTTCTACAGAAATAAAATTTTGCCAAAATTTTCTATAGAAATAAAAATTGACAAAATTTTCTATAGGAATAAAATTTCGACAAAATTTTCTATAGAAATAAAATTTTGACAAAATTTTCTATAGAAATAAAATTTTGCTAGATTATTTTGCCCGAGTGGCAAGCATGATTATGAACCGATATGGACCAATTTTTGTGTGATTGGGGATCGGCTATATATAACTATAGACCGATATGGATCAATTTTGGCATGGTTATTAGCGGCCATATATTAACACCACGTTTCAAATTTCAACCGGATAGGTTGAATTTTGCTCGTCCAAGTGGCTCCAAGTGGAACTTAACCCATTCAACCGTCGAACTGAACGGACGTGTTTTCTAATAGCGGAGTATTTCATCGTAATAAGTACTTATTACGAATTTCATGTGTGGTGGAAATAATAAACCACCATGCAGCGAAATTCAAAGTCATCCACTGGGTTGCTAACTTCAGGGCCCAGTGGACGGGTAACGACTGAAGTTATAAATTTGGGCAGCGACCAAGAGTCAGGCCCAATTAGTCGACCTGTAGACGGGTCGACTGGCGGTGACACTTTGGCAAGTCGAACCTTTTCTAAGGTGACGACATCAAAAGGAGGCAATCCCTCTCGAAAGAGATTCAAGGAACAAAGAAATGCTTTGTTTATCCTAAAGAAATTAGGATCAGTCGACCCAAGCACGTTGTCGGCTAAGCAAAGCGATTCCTTAAAATGGGCTCAAGGAATTCTTGAAGCTGGAAAAAGGGAACGATCGCCGGATGAGCTACCATCCTCTAAACGGGATCAAAGATCGTTTGCCTCAGTTGCAAAAGACAGCCTTGTGATGGCTATTATTAATAAAGGAGCATTGGACGGTATGATTCCAAAGCAAAAATGGGGGGAAATTGAGAACGCGATGTCTGGTGTCTACTCAGAGGTGCGAAAAAAGTTTCCCGGACCAAGTCCTCGACAGCAAGATGCTGGATGGTATCAAGGACGATATAAGTTAATAGCTTTTGCAGACCAGAGGTCTATGGATTGCTTTAAAGCTGCATTGATGCTAATTGGTGAAGTTTGGGAAGGAGCCGCTTTGGAGTTAGTCGATAAAAAAGACATACCGGCTAAACCTAGAGCACATGCATGGATACCGGCAAACCCTCCTGATCCTGAGTCAATACTAGAGAGACTAAAAGAATGTAACCCAGATCTTCCAACCGCCGATTGGAAGGTTGGTCGTTTGGATGAGGTGGATGGACCAAGACGACATGCGGTGTTTATATTAAACATAGAGTCGCTGCCACATCTAGCCCAGACCCAAGGACGCGTAAGTTATGGCTTTCATGATATCCATATGAAGGTATACAAAAGCGATCAGCCAAAGGATACCGAAACGGACAAGCCACCGGTAGAGTCAGCAGTGAAAAAATCTCCTAGCGAAGCCGAAGGAGACATAAAACCGGCAGACTATGGCGAAAATCATATGCGGAAAGTTTCTACAGGCTCAAGCCTCACCAAAGCTGAACCGCGGACTGTTGCGAGAGTCACCGAGATCTGTGAAGAGGAAGCCCTTGATGACTCAATTGAAGCGGCTGATGTGACGGTGGTTGAAAATTTGGATGGTTCTACGGTTCCTCCAGATAAATCTTCACCATTGTAAGGCCGCTTGTGCTGCCTTAAAAGTTCTCCTGATGAAAGGAGACATAGATATAGTTCTTATTCAAGAACCATACATATATAAGAACAAGATCTGTGAATTAAGCACTCCGGGTTTCAAACTTTTGCATAATACCGGTAACGATATAAATCGAGCATGTATAATTGCTAAAAACGAACTAAACTTGTTTCTGCTTCCTTCATTGAGCAATGCAGATACTGTCGTAGCCAGTCTAGAGATATCCACATGCAAATATTGGGTATCTTCGGTCTACATGGGACATGATAGGGATATGCCACCCTGTGCCGTTAAGACCTTAGTTGAGGAGTCACTAAAAACAAAGACAAAGCTCATTATGGGATGCGATGCAAATGCACATCATAGTATTTGGGGAAGTAGTGATACTAATGCAAGGGGAGAGTCGCTAATAGAGTTTATTTTGCGTACTAACCTGGTAGTTTGCAATAAGGGAGATGCACCAACCTTCGTCACCAGGAACAGACAAGAGGTTTTGGACGTAACGTTGACCTCTCCGGAACTGAATGATAAGATATCTGAGTGGCAAGTTTTGAGGGAACATAGCTTCTCAGATCATCGCTACATCAGTTTCAGATTGGCTGTTCGTACTTCAAAGACCATATTTCCGCCAAATGTTAGGAAAGCTGATTGGAATAGGTATAGGGAATCGTTCAATTTGATGATACCGGAAATGCCGGAGACAAATATGAGCACTGTGCAAGATATCGAACAAGCAGTGGAGCGGATTACGAAGGCCTTCAACATTTCACTGAAAGCTGCTTGCCCTAGGGGAAAGCCAAGGGGAAAAAATCGGCCGCCATGGTGGACTACGGAGTTAAGTAATATGAGGAAATCCTGCAGGAAGCTCTTTAACAAAGCAAAGTCCACAAGAGCTCCGGAGGATTGGGACACTTACAAGATGAATCTGAGAGAATATAAACGAGAACTGAGAAGGTCTCAACAAAACTCTTGGGATGATTACTGTAGCAGTATTGAGAATACGTCAGAGGCTTCCAGACTACGGAAGGTACTAGCATCCACTAACACCGCTCCAGGTTTCATTAAAACATCGGAGGGAAATTGGACAACGTCCAGTGAGGAGACGTTGGAGGTACTTTTGGACACACACTTCCCTGGAAATCAGACGGTTGAACCATGTTCCGGCGGTGTAACAGAGGCTCGGCGATCACTTCCTATCGAGGAAATTGTGTCGGAATCTAGAATAAAATGGGCTTTAAATAGCTTTGGACCATTCAAATCCCCCGGACCTGATGGAATTACTCCGGCGGAGTTACAGGCAGTGGCTGAAAGAATTATCCCCTGGTTGACGGTGATATATAAACAATGTGTAAACTTAGCATATATTCCAGAAAAGTGGAGGGAAACAAAAGTCGTCTTCATACCTAAAGCAGGAAAAGCCTCTCACTGGAGTGCGAAGGATTTCCGACCAATCAGCTTATCCTCATTCCTACTTAAGACCCTGGAGAGGATGATAGACATGTATCTTAGAACTAGCGTGGATTCAAGTTTGCTCTCGAAACGACAGCATGCATACTCGAAGGGCAGGTCTACTGAGACCGCATTGCATGAACTGGTCAGCTTTATTGAAAGCTCACTATCTGTCAAAGAATACACAATCGTGGCGTTTCTAGACATCGAAGGGGCGTTCAATAATGTCCATCCGAGCTCGATATTAAATGGACTGACAACTCTCAATGTTGATCCAGGTATACTTAGGCTGGTAGACGAACTTCTAATAAAGAGACGTATTTCAGCCGCACTAGGGCAAGCAAACATACAAAGGTATGTGAACAGAGGCACTCCCCAAGGAGGAGTTCTATCACCTCTTCTTTGGAATGTTGCTATACACAACCTTCTGGTTTCTCTAGAAAAAGAAAGGATAAAAGTGGTGGCATACGCAGATGATGTGGCGCTAGCAGTCAGGGGAAAATTCCCATCCACAATCAGAGATATTATACAGAGAGCTCTCCGGATGACTGAGAAATGGGCGAAAGATAATGGTCTTGGTGTAAATCCAGCAAAGACAGAAATAGTCATGTACTGCAAAGATCGCAAAACTCCCACGGTTAGGCCCATTTCCTTAGGGGGTACTGAAATTCCCTTTGGTGAGTGTGCAAAATACCTTGGCGTTATTTTGGACAGGAAGCTGAATTTTAGGCTTAATATTGAAGAGAGGGCGAGAAAAGCCACGGTAGCTTTGTACTCGTGCAAAAAGGCAATAGGGAAAAAGTGGGGACTAAAACCAAAAATTGTGCATTGGCTATACACGGCAGTGGTTAGACCTATAATGCTATATGGTGTTGTAGTCTGGTGGCCGGCACTTCAGAAACCGACTTGTTTAGATAAAGTTCAGCGTATGGCGAGCTTATGTATCTCAGGCGCATTTAGTAAGACAGGAACAGACTCCCTTAATGTCATGCTACATCTATTGCCTTTAGACATTTTGGCCAAACAGTCAGCTGCAACAACGGCTGTGCGGTTGCGCGAGCTATCGCTGTGGTCGGAAAAAATGTACGGTCATAGTTCGGTCCTCAAAGTAATGCCAGATGTGCCTAACGTAGTGGATTACACCCTGGCAAAACCACTTTTCGACAAAAAGTTTGAAACTCTAATTCCCAACAGTGAGGCGTGGTGTACACAGACCCCGGGGAATAAAAGATATATAGATTTCTATACTGATGGCTCCAAATTGAATGGACAAGTGGGGTTCGGAGTATATTCTAAAGATCTGGAAATTCGAATAGCGAAAAGATTACCTAATCACTGTAGTGTTTTTCAGGCTGAAATATTGGCAATAAGAGAGGTGGTGAATTGGCTGAGAAGTAATGTTCCAACAAATATTGGCATTAATATATACTCAGACAGTCAACCTGCAATAAAATCCTTGGACTCTGTGTTCCTTAACTCAAAAACGGCCATAGACTGCCGCAAATCTCTCAACGAGATGGCTGAGCAGTACAATATTCACCTAATATGGGTGCCTGGTCATAGGAACATACCGGGGAACTGTGAAGCAGATGTGTTAGCAAGGCTAGGAACTACCTTACATATTCCAGGGGAACTAGAATCTGTTGGTATGCCTCTGGCCACCTGCAAGCTCTTACTGCGTGAGAAGGCTGTTATGATGGCCAATATTCGATGGGAAAATTGCAAGGGTTGTAACGACACCAAGCAAATATGGCCCCATTTAAACTTAAACCGCACACTAGATATGCTGGTGTTCTCAAGGCGTCAGATAGCACTCCTGATATCTGCTATAACGGGTCGCTGCCTGATAGGCGAATTTGCAAAAACTATAGGTGCGAAGTATAATGACTATTGTATAAGCTGTCATGACGTGGAGGAAAAGGAATCAATTAAACACCTCTTGTGTGAGTGTCCTGCTTTTTGTGTAAGGCGTAAGCGAATTTTAGGAGCATATAGCTTTAGATTACTGGCTGACCTGGAAAACGTTAACTTAAGTAGTTTGTTAATGTTTTTGGAGCAATCTGGTTGGTTCCACAAAAGTAAATAATAGAGAAGGTTCAGTGGTTAAGACTAGAAGTGCCCATATGTAATAGGTACTTTTAGTTAAATGTGGTATCACAATGGACTGAATAGTCTAAGTGAGCCTGAAATTTAATCGGGCTGCCACTTTAACCTAACCTACCTAACCTAAGTGGCTCCGGAGTTAAAATCTGGAGATCGGTTTATATAGGGGCTACATATAATTATGGACCGATATGGACCAATTTTTGCATGGATGTTAGAGACTATATACTACACCACGTACCAAATTTCAACCGGATCGGAAGAATTTTGCTCCTCTAAGAGGTTCCGGAGTTCAAATCGGTTTATATAGGGGCTATATATAATTATGGACCGATATGGACCAATTTTTGCATGGATGTTAGAGACCATATGCTAATACCACGTACCAAATTTCAGCCGTTTCGGATAAAATTTGCTTCTCTTTGAGGCTCCGCAAGCCAAATCTGGGGATCGGTTTATATGGGGGCTATATATAATTATGGACCGATGTGGACCAATTTTTGCATGGTTGTTAGAGACAATATGCTAACACCATGTACTAAATTTCAACCGGATCGGATGAAATTTGCTTCTCTTAGAGCACTCGCAAGCCAAATTTGGGGGTCCGTTTATATGGGGGCTATACGTAAAAGTGGACCGATATGGACCATTTTTTGCTTGGTTGTTAGAGACCATATACTAACACCATGTACCAAATTTCAGCCTGATCGGATGAAATTTGCTTCTCTTAGAGCAATCGCAAGCCAAATTTGGGGGTCCGTTTATAAGGGGGCTATACGTATAAGTGAACCGATATGGACCAATTTTTGTGTGGTTGTTAGAGACCACATACTTACACCATGTACTAAATTTCAGCCGGATCGGATGAAATTTGCTTCTCTTAGAGGCCTCGCAAGCCAAATTTTGGGGTCCGTTTATATGGGGGCTATACGTAAAAGTGGACCGATATGGCCCATTTGCAATACCATCCGACCTACATCAATAACAACTACTTGTGCCAAGTTTCAAGTCGATAGCTTGTTTCGTTCGGAAGTTAGCGTGATTTCAACAGTCGGACTGACGGACGGACGGACATGCTCAGATCGACTCAGAATTTCACCACGACCCAGAATATATATACTTTATAGGGTCTTAGAGCAATATTTCGATGTGTTACAAACGGAATGACAAAGTTAATATACCCCCATCCTATGGTGGAGGGTATAAAAAATATATACAAAATGTCATACTAGCGTGCAAGCTGCAATAAGATAAAGATTTCGAAACAAAAATCCGGAGACAGGTGATCGTCTTCCAAATGTTCGAAAAATTAAAATGGCCGTTCGGTTACCACATTTAGGCCTGATTACTCACGAAATGATTTCACAATTGTAGAAAAAAAATTGAATAAAATTATAAATTAGCGCTTGAGCCCCCAAACGAAAATTCTATATCTGTTTCTAGTCCAAATACTCCATTTGCACTCCAACTCTCCAAGTCCCTAACTAAAAATGTTCGTCCCCTTTCACGAAAAAATATCCTATATTTGGGAAAAACCCCCTATACTGGCAACACTGATGTCGACTACTTTCGAAACTCTTAATGCGGGTACAACAAAATCATATGAAATAAAACACAGCTCAGCTCTCCATCTAACGCTTAGTACTAAGTTCGTTTCTGCGAAAAACAAATACAGTGAACCCTATCAAATTTGGACACTCTGAAAACCGGACACCTCCCAAATGTGGACAGTTGTCTGGGGACGTTTGATATATTAACACATTAAAATTAACTTCGGATAACTGGACACCTCCCAATTGTGATCAAAACTAAGGCAAACGTGGGTGTCCATCTTTCAGAGGTTTCACTGTATCAGCATTTATCACTGTGAATGGGGTCTAAATCATGGGGTTGTTAAATTATTTATGCGAAAAAATATACCTGCCTATTTTCCGTGTAAAATGTTACTGTTGTATCACTATATCTTCGAAAGTATTCAAAATGAAAGATTTCACAGTTTCGCTTTCATAAAGAATATAACAGTTTTCCGTGCGAAATTGTGATCTTAGTATCAAGGTTAATTAAAAGGAATAAAGATTCGAGGTTTAGAAGATTAAATCGGGAAACCGGTGTATATCAAAATACGCAGAAGATGCCTGGGGGTCGTGTCCCCCAAAATTTTATCGAACCTATAGAAACTCAATCAGAGTCCAAGGTAAATTTTCTTCAAATCTGTGGATCGGTTCATATGGGGAGTTTATATAATTATGAACCGATATGGACCAATTATTACAAGGTTGTAAGGGAACATATATTAACATTACGTACGAAAACTCAACCAGATCGGATGACATTGGCCCCTCCAAAAAGGCCCGTAATCTGTGGATCGGTTTGTTTGGGGCCTATATATAATTATCGACCGATATGGACCAGTTATGGTATGGTTGTTAGGGGATTGGCATCACTAGATCGACTCAGAATTTCACCACGGCCCAGAATATATACATCCTTTAAGGGATCTAAGCACGATTACCACTCCTGCCAAAAATATTCTACAAAAATCGACCAAATTAAAAAAATATTATTTTGAAGATGTTGATCCAATTTTTGTGGTGAGTTAAAAAAAAATGATTTATCTTCGAATGAAATGTTTTATTTATTTATCTTATTTTATATTATGATATTATTAACGATTTTATCTTGCACTAACAAGGGAAAGTTACTACTTCTACAAAAGGGAGACTTTACTCACAATGGACTTTGATAGTGTAACCTAACAAGTAAATAAACATATTGAATTCATACAAAATTTTATTTCTATAGAAAATTTTGTTTCTATTGAGAGTTTTGTCAAAATTTTATTTTTATATAATTTTTTATTCAATTTATTCCTATATAAAGTTCTTAGTTGGAGAGGAATATTTTGTAAAATCAACCAAAACGGGAAAAATTCTACTAATCTACCATACAGTAAAACATCTACCATTTTTGGTAGAATTTTACCAACTGTGGCAGCCGTGGGTCTACGGCTTCGTTATTGAAGTCATTAAATTGATTACAACAGAATCTTTGATTGGGAATCTAAATTTTTTTCTTACTGCACCCAGAGAAGAAATATGATGATCTCAAACATGTTTAAAGAGCAAAGTTTTGTTTTTGGATGGGGAACATGTAAGATGTTTGTCGCAACTATGTTATTTTCTCATTCTCATATTTTGGAGAGAAAATAACATTTTTGGGACAAACATGTACCATGTTCTCCTTCTAAAAATAACATTTTGTTCTTGAAACATATATGAGATGATCATATTCTTTCTCTGTGTGTGGTTAAACTTTTTTTCATATCGCCAACTTATTTGCCTTTATGTTTCTGTCGCTGCACTCACTTAAATGACTTAATTAAAATTAGTTTGTTTTAAATACGAGTAGATTGATTATATATAATTAATTTAAAATTATTTTATTTTTTAGCAACAAGCAAGTCAAGAGTAATTTTCATTCAAAACTGTACCATTATCATAGTTTCTTTTTCTCTCTCTCCCTCTCTCATATTTTCCCTAGGACCTGCTAAATTCTCAATTCCCGATCTTGAGACAGCTGTTCAGTTTTGTACACATTTGGTGTATGGCTTTGCTGGAATTAATGCTGAAACCTTTGAGGTGATGAGTCTAAATACCGATCGTGATTTACAGCGGCGACACTTTGCCACTGTTACAGCATTGAGAGAGCGATTCCCCAATACAAAATTCCTTTTGGGTGTAGGTGGTGATAAAGATTTGCAAAATCCAGAGAAATATGTTAATCTATTGGAAGCTGGACGTGAAAAGCAAAGTAAATTTGTTAACTCAGCTCGTGATGTTTTGCGTACCTATAACTTTGATGGCTTGGATTTGGCTTTCCAATTTCCACGCAATAAACCACGTAAGGTCCACTCGGATGTTGGTCAAGCCTGGAAGAGTTTCAAAAAGTTATTCACTGGTGATTTTGTTGTGGACGAAAAGGCTAGCGAACACAAAGAGGAATTCTCTGATTTGGTAAAGGATCTGAAGGCTGCATTTGTTCCCTATAATATGATATTGGCCCTGACGGTATTGCCCAATGTCAATTCATCATGTAAGTTTTGTTTTGAGGGGGATTTGACCTAAAAGGAAATTATTTTATTTTTTCGTTTTCACAGGGTATTTCGATGCTCCTACCATTAATAATCATGTGGACCTAATAACCTTGGCTGCTTTTGATTTTACAACACCCGAAAGGAATCCCGAAGAAGCTGATTATACAGGTCCCATTTATGCCCCAGCCTTGGAGGGCAATCGTCAACCTTTCTACAATATTGACAATCAAGTGGATTTCTGGATTTCCCAAGGTGTGCCACATAGTAAAATTAATTTGGGTGTTCCTGCTTATGGTCGTGCCTGGAAAATGACCTCCGACTCTAAGGCTGATGGTTTCCCCGTTGTGGCCAAAACAGATGGCCCTGCTCCGGCTGGGCCCGAATCCAAAACTCCAGGCCTATTGACATGGTCTGAAGTTTGTCTCAAATTGCCTAATCCTTCAAATGTTGCTAAAACTGGTGCTGATGCCCCCTTGCGTCGTGTCAATGATCCCACCAAAAGATATGGTGTCTATGCTTTCCGTGCCGCTGATGCAAATGGTGAACATGGCATTTGGGTAAGCTATGATGATCCCGATACTGCATCAAATAAAGCTGCTTTCGTTAGAAGCCGTGGTTTGGGTGGTGCTGCCTTATTCGATTTGAGTATGGATGATTTCCGTGGTACTTGTACGGGTGACAAATTCCCCATGTTACGGGCTATGAAATATAGACTTCTCTAAGTCTAACTCAAATGAAGAACTCTAAGAGATTATGAGATGTAAATATTGAAAAGTTTTAGAAGCACAAATAAATATTAAAAATTTTGTTGGTATATGGAATTATGTAACTTTTTATTGGTATAGGGTATTTGACACGGAGTGTTACCAATTCAAAGGACCTCATTATGGAGATAACTTCCAGCATGTTTTCCCTTTAGTTCCGCTTTATTACATTCCGACTAGGTCTAGGTGAATTTGTTTTTTTGTTTATTACCTTGGGCGGCTCCTTGCCTTCCCGTTCTACCGTTGGTCATGATTCTTTGGTTTCCGACTTAAGTTCGGTGTCATTACCATACCATAGAATAATGATAGTGGTATTTTATAAGTTTGTCATTCCGTTTGTAACATACCGAAATATCGATTTTTGACTATATATAAATATGTCCGTCTATCTATCTGTTGTAATCACGGTACAGCCTTCAATAATGGCAATATCGTCCTGAAATTTGGCACATATTCTTCTTTTGTCTGCACATAAGCAAAGTTCGAAGATAGGCTACATCGATATTTTTTTTTTATAAACCAATCCCCCGATTTGGAGTCTTGATCGTCACCGTAATTTTCATTCAATTTGCCTGAAATTCAAAATATAGATATATTTTAGGTCCATGTATAGGTGTGCCAAATATGGAGTGTATAGACCGATCTCCAGATTTAACTTCTTGGGCGCCTAGAGACCGAAATTTTTATGCTATGTATCCGAAATTCAAAATATATACATACTTTAAGTCTACAAAGAGTCGTGCTGAATATGTTGTATATAGGTCCAGGTTTTGATATAGCTCCCATCTAAACCGATCCCTCGATTCGGAGTCTTGAGCGTTAAGACACCCTAATTTTCATCCGATTAGCTTGAAATCAAAAATCTAGACATATTTTAGGTCCATAAAGAGTTGTGCCAAATATGGAGTGTATCGGTCAATGATCGATCTCCCGATTTGACTTCTTGAGCATCTAGATATCCCAATTTGTATACAATTTGGCCAAAAAGATTTGTAGCGAATATGATGCATATAGGTCCACGCTATAGTATAGCCACTATATAGACAGATCTCCGATTTGACTTCTTGGACTTCTAAACGCCGCAATTTGTATCCGATTTGCTTGAAATATGAAATCTGGGGGTACTTTAGGTGTACAAAGAGATGTGCCGAATATGGTGTAAAGCGGCCCAGGTTTGTATATAGCTCCCATATAGGGCGATCTCCCGATTGTTCTTTTTGAGCAACTACGAGTATATATCAACATTTTCAGACCAAGTAATGAATTCAATAATAGCCAGTGCCTGGGAATCAAAATTTAATTTAATTTAATTTTAACAAACGATTCTATAGAAAAAAAATGTTAACACACGTTTCTATTGAAATAACATTTTTACAAAATTTTCTATAGAAATAAAGATTTGACAAAATTTTCTATAGAAATGACATTTTAATAAAATATTCTATAGAAAAAAATGTTAACAAACTTTTCTATAGAAATAAAATTTTGATAAAAAATTCTAAGGAAATAAAATTTTGAAAAAATTTTTCTATAGAAATAAAATTTTGGTAGATTATTTTTGGCTGGAGTGGCCGATATGGACCAATTTTTGTGTGATTGGAGATCGGCTATATATAACTATAGACCGATATGGACCAATTTTGGTATGGTTGTTAGCGGCCATATACTAACACCACGTTCCAAATTTGAACCAGATCGAAAGAATTTTGCTTCTCCAAGAGGCTCCGGAGGTTAAATCTTGGGATCGGGTTATATGGGGGCTATATATAATTGTGAACCGATGTGGACCAATTTTTGCATGGGTGTTAGAGACCTTATACTTACACCTCGTTCCACATTTGAACCGGATCGGATGAATTTTGCTCCTCCAAGAGGGTCCGGAGGTCAAATTTGGAGAATGGGTGCTATATATATAATTATGGCACGATATGGACCAATTCTGGCACGGTAGTTAGAGACCATATACTATACACCATGTTTCAAATTTCAATGAAATGAAATTTGTTTCTCTTTGAGGCTCCGCAAGCCGATGTGGACCAATTTTAGCATGGTTGTTAGAGACCATATTCCAACACCATGTACCAAATTTCAGCCAGATCGGATGAAATTTGCTTCTCTTTGAGGCTCCGCAAGCCAAATCTGTGGATCGGTTTATATGGGGGCTATATATAATTATGGACTGATGTGGACCAATTTTAGCATGGTTGTTAGAGACCATATTCCAACACCATGTACCGAATTTCAGCCAGATCGGATGAAATTTGCTTCTCTTTGAGGCTCCGCAAGCCAAATCTGAGGATCGGTTTATATGGGGGCTATATATAATTATGGACCGATGTGGACCAATTTTTGCATGGTTGTTAGATATCATATGTTGACACCAGTACCACATTTCAGCCGGATCGGGTGCAATTTGCTTCTCTTTGGGGCTGCGCAAGCCAAATTTGGGGATCGGTTTGTATGGGGGCTATATTTAATTATGGCCCGATGTAGACCAATTTTTGAATGGTGGTTAGAGACCATATACCAACACCATGTACCAAATTTCAGCAAGATCGGATGAAATTTGCTTCTCTTTGAGGCTCCGCAAGCCAATTCTGGGGATCGGTTTATATGGGGGCTATATATATTTATGACCGATGTGGAACAATTTTTGCATGGTTGTTAGAGACCATATACCAACACCATATACCAACACCATATACCAAATTTCAACGCGATCGGATGAAATATGCTTTTCTTAGAGGCTCCGCAAGCCAAATCTGAGGGTTCATTTATATGGGGGCTATATGTAAAAGTGGACCGATATGGCCCATTTGCAATACCATCTGACCTACATCAATAACAACTACCTGTGCCAAGTTTCAAGTCGATAGCTTGTTTCGTTCGGAAGTTAGGGTGATTTCAACAGACGGACCGACGGACGGACGGACGGACATGCTTAGATCGACTCAGAATTTCACCACGACCCAGAATATATATACTTTATGGGGTCTTAGAGCAATATTTCGATGTGTTACAAACGGAATGACAATGTTAATATACCCCCCATCCTATGGTGAAGGGTATAATAATTACGTATTTCCAATTAAAAAGTTGATTGATGTTGAAAATTGTTCAATTAATAAATTAATTGATAAAATTAACTTTTTAATCAGTATAGAAACATTGAGTTAATTAAGTCAATGATTAAAAATTTTAAAGTGTTTAATTACAAAATTAATTGATCCAATTAACTTTTTAACAAATTCCGGAATTGACTTAGTCAATAAAAAAATATTAAGAACGATTTTTTTTTTTAATTTTAACTAAAAATTTATTTCAAACAATCAATTTTTAATCAAACTAGAGCCACTATGTCAATTAAGAAAGTTTTTATAAATAGTTACGAGTTACAAAAATTAAATGAGTTTTGCCACAAACATCAATTAAATATGCACCCAGCTTGTCTGGAACTTTTGACATCAAATATATTCAAAAATTCGCAATATTTCTAGAATCGGTTTAGCATTTTGTTCGGCAAAATTTATATAGTTTGTACCATTTTATTAATTCTTTTACCTATTTGAAACAAAAATATTAAATTTCCCATTAAAAATACGAAAAAAGCGAATTAAAAAAAATTGACTCTAATGAGCTTCTTGTCCTGTTAAAATAAAGAACATCGTTGGGAGGACTTTTTGGAGGTGCTTTTAAAGTTGTGCCTGTAGATAAACTTCCAAAATTCTTTGCTGGGCAATTGAATTAATTAAAAAATAATTGAAATTTGCAAATGAGATCAATTATTTTTTTATCAAGTATTTTTTTTAATTTTCAATTAAAACAGTGATTGATTCTATCATTTTGGTCTTCATAGTGGGTATAAAATAGTCGGCCATGCCCCACTTTAGACTTTACTTACTTGTGTCTGTTCTCCGTTTGACAACATATGTGTGTTGATTCACTTTCATGGACGGATCGTTTTAAAACGTGAACGCCGTTCATGATTTTGTCTATGGGTATATATAGCCACAATCGATATATGTTTTGAAAATGGAATGCCAAACAACTTACTTATTTTTTGCTGAAAAGCTTGTGAACTTAATTTTTTCGCAGTGTAAAAATATACTCTCATTTGTAGACTGCTCACCAGACAAACCATAAACTTTTTGAGTCGTACATAATGAAAACTCAAACCCAAAAACCAACAACAAAAACAACAAACAAATAAATAAAAACAAAATAAAAATCACATTCATAAGTGTGACTTTTGTCTCTGCCAAATCGCACTCCCAATTCCAGCTAATTCAGTTCATTGAAATAAGTGTAGGAGATAAGATCACTGCGCATAAAGAAACACAAAATTTAGCGAAAATCGTCGATCGACAAACTGAGCTATGGAATACCGGCTACCATTCTGCATTGTTTTAGTGACACTGGGTCAATTGACCTTGGCTGGAGTTCTAGGTCCGAGAATGATATGTTACTATGATGCCGCCACTGAAGATAGACAAGGTAAGTAACGAAAAAAGGGATAATCTTTGGATTCAACAAAAACAGATTGGGAATTTCTTACTCCATCTAAAATACTTATCTTATCGAAGGAGAGGAATTTTTTCTAAAATTATTCTATTATAGCAAAATAATGTCATATTTATAATTTACTGTAATATAAACAAATCTAAAATACAGTTTGTCAAAGCAAAACATTTTTGTTTTGCCTGACAATCTCTCACACAAGAAAACGTCATTGATTCTGGATGATTCAACCGAACAAACATTGTGTGAAAAAAACGCACTCGAAGATTCCGTTGAATTCAATTTAAATATTGAAAAGAGCATAAGTCTAGCAATGGCTATGGGTACTCAGAGAAATAAAATTTAGACAAAATTTTCTATACAAATAAAATTCTGAAGTAAAATTTTGACAAAATTTTCTATAGAAATAAAATTTTGCAAAAATTTTCTATAGAAATAAAATTTTGCAAAAAGTTCTATAAAAATAAAATTTTGGCAAAATTTAGTATAAAACTAAAATATTCTATAGAAATAAAACTTTGACAAAACTTTCTATAGAAATAAAATTTTGACAAAAGTGTCTATAGAAATAAAATTTTGCAAAAATTTTCTATAGAAATAAAATTTTCTTGCTATAGAAAAATTTGTCAAAATATTATTTCTTTATAAAATTTAGTCAAATTTTTATTTTTATTGCTTTAAAATTTTAACTGTACAGAAAATTTTTGTCAAATTTTATTTCTATAAAAAGTTCTGTCAAAATTTGAATTCTATATAAAATTCTGTCAAAATTTCAT
Source organism: Haematobia irritans (assembly GCF_050003625.1). Taxonomy (NCBI): domain Eukaryota; kingdom Metazoa; phylum Arthropoda; class Insecta; order Diptera; family Muscidae; genus Haematobia; species Haematobia irritans. The sequence goes on along the minus strand of NC_134398.1, from coordinate 146,168,874 downwards.
TTCTTTAGAATATTATTGCCAAAATTTTATCTCTACAGATAATTTTGTCAAAATTTTATTTCTGTAATAAATTTTATACAAAAATACAATTTGGACAATATTTTCTACAGAAATAGAATTTTGATTAAATTGTCTATAATAATAAAATTTGACAAAACTTTATACAGAAATAAAATCTTGACTACATTTTTATAGAGATTAAATTTTGAATAAATTATCTGTAGAAATAAAATTTTGAAAAAAGGTCTTCACTAAATTTTTCATAGAAATACAATTTTGACAAAATTTTCTATAGAAATATAATTTTGACAAAATTTTCTATAGAAATAAAATGTTGACAAAATTTTCTATATAAATAAAATGTTGACAAAATTTTCTATAGAAATACAATTTTGATAAAGTTTTTAACAGAAATAAAATTTTGACCCCATTTTATACAGAAATAAAATTTTGACAAAATTTTCAGTAGGTATAAAATTTTCAGTAGGTATAAACTTTTTTCTATAGAAATAAAATTTTCAGAAAATTGTCTATTGAAATAAAATGTTGATAAAGTTGTCTACGAAAATAAAATGTTGAAAATATTTTCTACATAAACAAAATGTTGACCACATTTTCTATATAAATACAATTTGGCAAAATTTCTATAAAATTTTCTATAGAAATAAAATTTTCTATAAAAATTAAATTTGGTCAAATTTTCTATAGAAACAAGATATTTACCAAATTGTCTATAGAAATAAAATTTTACAAAATTTTATGTAGAAATAAAATACTGACTAAATTTGTTATAGAATTACAATTTTGACAAAATTTTCTACAAAAATAAAATTTTGACAAAATTTTCTGTTGAGATAAAACTTTCACAAAATTTTCTATAGAAATAAAAGTTTTGACAAAATTTTCAGTAGGTATAAAATTTTGAAAAAAAAAATTCTATAGAAATAACATTTTAGAAAATTTTCTATAGAAATAAAATGTTGACAAAGTTGTCTACAAAAATGAAATGCTGAAAAAATTTTCTACACAAATAAAATTTTGACCACATTTTCTATATAAATACAATTTTGACAAAATTTCTATAAATTTTTCTATAGAAATAAAATTTTCTATAAAAATTAAATTTGGTAAAATTTTCTATAGAAACAATGTGTTGACCAAATTGTCTATAGAAATAAAATTTTACAAAGTTTTATGTAGAAATAAAATATCGACTAAATTTGTTATAGAATTAAAATTTTGATAAAATTTTCTACAAAAATAAAATTTTGACAAAATTTTCTGTTGAGATAAAACTTTCACAAAATTTTCTATAGAAATAAAAGTTTTGACAAAATTTTCAGTAGGTATAAAATTTTGAAAAAAAAAATCTATTGAAATAACATTTTAGAAAATTTTCTATAGAAATAAAATGTTGACAAAGTTGTCTACAAAAATAAAATGTTGAAAAAATTTTCTACACAAATAAAATTTTGACCACATTTTCTATATAAATACAATTTTGACAAAATTTCTATAAATTTTTCTATAGAAATAAAATTTTGAAAAAATTTTGTATAAAAATTAAATTTGGTAAAATTTTCTATAGAAACAATGTGTTAACCAAATTGTCTATAGAAATAAAATTTTACAAAGTTTTATGTAGAAATAAAATATCGACTAAATTTGTTATAGAATTAAAATTTTGACAAAATTTTCTACAAAAAAAAATTGGCAAAATAAAACTTTGACAAATTTTTTTAAAGAAATAAAAGCTTTGACAAAATTTTCTGTAGGCATAAAATTTTGAAAAAAAATTCTATAGAAATCAAATTTTGACAGATAATTTTATTCTGTCAAATTTTAATTTTATTAGAAAATTGTTGCCAACATTTTATTTCTACAGATAATTTTGTCAAAATTTTATTTCTATAATAAATTTTGTTAAAATTTTATTTCTATAGAAAATTTTGTTAAAATTTTATTTCTATATAATATTTTATCAAATTTTATTTCTATAAACAATTTTGTCAAAACTTTGTAAAGAAAACTTTGTCAAAATTTTATTTCTACAGATAATGTGATCAATATTTTATTTCTGTAGAAAATTGTTTCAAAATTTTATTTTTGTAGACAACTTTGTCAACATTTTATTTCTATAGAAAATTTTCTGAAAATTTTGTTTCTATAGAATTTTTTTGTTTTCAAAATTTTATACCTACAGAAAATTTTGTCAAAGCTTTTATTTCTTTAAAAAATTTGTCAAAGTTTTATTTTGCCAATTTTTTTTTGTAGAAAATTTTGTCAAAATTTTAATTCTATAACAAATTTAGTCGATATTTTATTTCTACATAAAATTTTGTAAAATTTTATTTCTATAGACAATTTGGTCAACACATTGTTTCTATAAAAAATTTTACCAAATTTAATTTTTATAGAAAATTTTGTGAAAATTTTATTTCTATAGAAAATTCTATAGAACTTTTAATAATAATAATTGTATTTATATAGAAAATGTGGTCAACATTTTATTTGTGTAGAAAAATTTTTCAACATTTTATTGTGTAGACAACTTTGTCAAACATTTATTTCTAGAGAAAATTTTCTGAAAATTTTATTTCTATAGAATTTTTTTCAAAATTTTATACCTACTGAAAATTTAGTCAAATCGTTATTCCTATAGAAAATTTTGTCAAAATTGTATTTCTATAGAAAATTTTGTCAAAATATTATTTCTATAGAAAATTTTGTCAAAATTTCATTTGTATAGAAAATTTTGTCAACATTTTATTTCTATAGAAAATCTTGTCAAAATTTTATTTTTGTTGAAAATTTTGTCAAAATTTTATTTCTATAGAAAATTTTGTCAAAATTTTATTTCTACAGAAAATCTTGTCAACATTTTATTTCTACAAAAAATTTTGTTAAATTTTATATCTATAGAAAATTTGGTCAAAACTTTCTTTCTATAGAAAATGTAACCAAATTTTTTTTATAGAAAATTTTGTCAAAATTTTATTTCTATTGAAATTTTTGTCAACATTTTATTCCTATAGAAAATTTAGTCAAAATGTTATTTCTATAGACAGTTTTGGCAAAACTTTGGTTCTATATAACATTTTGTCAAACCTTTGTTTCTATAGAAAATTTAACCAAATTTTATTTCTGTGGAAAATTTTGTCAAAATTATATTTCTATAGAAAATTTTGTCAAAATTTTATTTCTATGAAAAATTTAGTCAAGACCTTTTTCAAAATTTTATTTCTACAGAATATTTAGTCAAAATTTAATCTCTATAAAAATGTAGTCAAGATTTTATTTCTGTATAAAGTTTTTAAATGTTTTTTTGTTAAAGACAATTTTATTAATATTATTTTTTAATTTTATTTTTGTAGAAAATTTTCTCAAAATACTATTTCTGTAGAAAATGTTGTCAAAATTTTATTTCTGTAGAAAAATTTTGCAAAATTTTATTTATATAGAACATTTTGCAAAATTTTGTTTCTATAGAATAATTTCTCACAATTTTATTTCTATAGAAAATTTTCTCAAAAATTTATTTCTATAGAAAATTTTCTCAAAATTTTATTTTCATAGACGATTTTCACAAAAATTTATTTCTATGGAATTTTTTTGTCAAAATTTTATTTCTATAGAAAGTTTTGTTAACATTTTAATTCTAGAGGAAATTTGTGAGGTACTTCACAAATTGGGGAGGAATCTACCAAAATATCAAGAATTCTACTAATCTACCAAGCAGTAAAAAAGCTACCATTTTGATAGAAATCTACCAATTGTGGCAACCGTTGGATGGACATCGCCAGATCGACTCAAAATGTCATCACGACCCAGAATGTACACACTTTATGGGGCCTTAGGCCAATATTTTATTTGTTATAAACGGAATGACAAAGTTTATATACCCCCTCCAGGCATTCTATGGTGCAGGGTATACAAATAAAGAACAAGTCCTTGTACTTGAGAACCGTTTAAATGCTAATTGGTACCATTTGTTTTCTCTTGAAGAAAACTTTTTTTACAAGGATTTAACACATGGTAAATATACGAGTATGTTCTGAATAAGGATTAAAAGGCTGCTGTAAAAATGATCAACAACTATTATATAGTAACGAACCCTTTCCTCAAAAGCCACGTTCTCTGTGGTGGACATCGGTAGTGAAAGTGTTAAGAATCAATGGTAAAAATTTTTATCAATGCAAACTTCCAGAAATTGACATTATTGTTGACTGTGTATGTGGGAGCCACCGTGTTGCAATGGTTAGCATGCCCGCCTTGCATACACAAGGTCGTGGGTTCGATTCCTGCTTTGACCGAACACCAAAAAGTTGAGCGGTGGATTATCCCACCTCAGTAATGCTGGTGACATTTGCCACCTAACCTAACCTATGGGTCTATGTATATGATTTTGTTTTTTGTAATTTTTATCGATGTTTTTTTTTTATCAAATTTATCGATAAAATATAATCTATATAAATTCACCTTGAATATTTCTCATTATTTTTACAGGAGAGGCAAAAATGACAGTCCAAGAATTTGAGTCCATTGTACAGTTCTGTACACATGTAGTCTATGGTTATGCTGGCATTGATCCCGAAACCTTTGAAATCATTAGTCTCAATGCTCAAAGAGATGTAAAGAGACGCCATTTCTCAACAATTACTGAATTAAAAGATCGTTATCCTAGTACAAAATTCCTGCTGAGTATTGGTGGCGATAAGGATCTAGATAAACCAGAAAAATATATCAATCTTTTGGAATCGGGAAAAGTCAATCAAACAAAATTCATAGAATCTACCCGAGATGTCTTAAGGGCGTACAATTTTGATGGTATAGATTTGGCATTCCAATTTCCAAGGAATAAACCATTGAAAGTTCATTCAGATGTGGGCCAGGTATGGAAATCATTTAAGAAATTCTTTAGTGGTGACCATATTGTAGATGAGAAGTCGGATGAACATAAAGATCAATTCACGGAATTAATTAAGGATTTGAAGACGGCATTTAGACCCTATGACTTGATGATAACCTTGACGGTGTTACCCAATGTCAATTCATCATGTGAGTATTTTTCAAATTAAAAAATAAATAAATTTAAATAAATTTTTGTTACATTTTTTCTAGGGTATTTTAATGCTCCTGCCATTATTAATAATTTGGATTATGTTACCTTGGCGGCATTTGATTTTACCACACCCGATCGTAATCCTTTGGAGGCTGATTATACTGCACCTTTGTTCCCATTACCTCCTGGAGGCAATCGTTTGACTCATTACAGTGTGGACTATCAAATCGACCATTGGATTTCTCAACGTATACCCCATAGTAAAATCAATATTGGCATTACCACCTATGGAAGAGCATGGAAAATGACCTCCGCATCCAAAGATGATGGTGTACCAGTTGTCCAGAATACTGATGGACCAGCCCCACCAGGCGTTGAGAGCAAAACTCCTGGGTTACTAAAATATTCAGAAATATGCCAGCTGACCAGCCCTTGGAAAGTAGATCGCAAAGATGATGGGGCTCCTTTGCGTCGCATTGTTGATCGCACTCTCAAGTACGGTGTCTATGCTTTTCGTCCTGCCGATGACAAAGGTGAAAATGGTATGTGGGTGAGCTTTGAAGATACCGATACTGTTGCCATAAAGGCGACCTATATCAAGAATCGTGGATTGGGAGGTGTTGCCTTGTTTGACATTACTATGGATGATTATCGTGGCAGCTGTGCAAATGAAAAATTCCCTTTACTGAAAGCTATTAAATATAAACTTTTATAGAGGGCAGAGGGAAATGTTTTGTGTTAGTCAGCAATTGTTGGTGCTACCGTAGATATACTTAGGATTCAAGAATATTAAAAATGTTGTGTTTACACTGAAAAAACAGTGAACCCACCAGGAAGAAAAATTTCGGTTAATTTTAGAAAATTTTGAATATTTTTAGAAAATTTTAACTAAACAGTATAACAAACGCTGGCATCACGCCGATGTAATAAAAATAAGTAAATATTTTTCGACAAATTCAAGAAAATTTATTAGACATAATTAAGTTTTTTCACTTATTAAAGAAAATTTTATTGTTTTAAGTAAAAAAATGGAGTACAAAATTGTAAGAATGTCTTTAGTGACATACGAAGTTCATGATGAACGCATTTGTAGTAAAATTTACAAATTTAAAGAAATATTGAACTATTTTGTGGAAGACACGAATTTAGTTAATCTTTATCCTTCATTTGTGTAAATTAATTTAACTAACGCACACAAAAAATTATTAGAGTAGAGGAAACTTTCTCCAAACATAATAATTCCATGAACTAAACAAAGTTAAATTGGCTTTAGTGAAATAGAGAGTTCACTTTTTTTTGAGAGTAGTTAGAAATTATTTTCAGTTTGTAAATTTAAATATTAATGACTAAAACAAATAACCAGATATACATAGAATGAAAATTTAAATAAAAATTACTCAATAAGATTTCGAATTTGTATGAAATTGTTGTCAAACGATTTATGATTTAATGCGGGATTAACTGAACCTATAGAAGATTACATTGGGCCAACTTCGAGTAAGGTTAGGTTAAAGTGGCAGCCTGATTAAGTTTCAGGCTCACTTAGACTATTCAGTCCATTGTGATACCACATTTAACTAAAAGTACATATTAAATATGGGCACTTCTAGTGTTAACCACTGAACGAAATATTGCTCTAAGACCCCATAATGTATATATATTCTGGGGCGTGGTGAAATTCTGAGTCGATCTAAGCATGTCCGTCCGTCCGTTGAAATCACGCTAACTTCCGAACGAAACAAGCCATCGACTTGAAACTTGGCATAAGTAGTTGTTATTGATGTAGGTCGGATGGTATTGCAAATGGGCCATATCGGACCACTTTTATGTAAAAATTTTAGAAATTTGGTACGTGGTGTTAGTATATGGTCTCTAACAACCATGCAAAAATTGGTTCATATCGGTCCATACTTATATATAGCCCCCATATAAATCGATCCCCAGATTTGACCTCCGGAACCTCTTGGAGGAGCACAATTCATCCGATTCGGTTGAAATTTGGTACATTTCGCTAGTATATGGCCGCAAACAACCATGCAAAAATTGGTAGAAATAGAAGAATAGAACATTTCCAAAATTGTATTTCTATAGAAAATTTTATAAAATTGTTTTTATTTAGGGTATAACCACATAGTGGTCAGGGTATAATAAGTTTGATCGGCCAAAAAATGTGCCTACCAGAAATTTTGATTTTAGACCCCATAAAATATATACCGATCGACTCAGAATCACCTCCTGAGTCGATTTAGCGCTTGGTGTCCGTCCGTCCGTCTGTCCATGTATTTGTTGTTCACAGGATTCCGGTCGCAATTATTAACCGATTTTGATGAAATTTGTTACAGAGAGTTTTTTGGGCACAAGGACGAACGCTATTGAATTTTGAAGAAATCGGATCAAATTTAGATATAGCTTCCATATATATGTATCGACCGATTTCGACAAATGGGGTCACGTTGCCCTTTTTTTCAAAGGTATCGTCACCAAATTTGGCAAAAGGTAATCTTTTCCATTGCCCTCCAAGTCTGTAAAATTTCATCCAAATCGGTTCAGATTTAGATATAGCTCCCATATATATGTATAGCCCGATTTTCCCAAATTTGGCCATAGAACCCTTATTTATTAACCGATCTTACTAAAAGTTGGCTAAATCCAGTCCTCTATAGTACTAACTATATGTGCAAAATTTCATCGAAATCGGTTCAGATGTAGATATAGCTCCCATATATGTATCACACGATTTTGAAAATTTTGCCCCTAATAACTTTATGTTTGACCATACAAGACTCATTTCTTAACTGATCTTACTCAAATCTTGCACAAGGTAACCTTTTGTGGTATTAATCAAACCCGCAAAATATTATGCAAATTGGTTCAGATTTAGATATAGCTTCCATATATATGCATCGCTCGATTTTCCCAAATTTGACCATAATACTCTTATTTATTAACCAATATTACTCAAATTTCAAATTTTGATGTACAAGCCGATCGTACTTATACGTACTTGTAGCTCTTACATAGGAATATTGCTCGATTTTTACAAATTTGCATTTATTACCCACGCTAATTTAACCATTTTCTCTTTTTTTAATAATGGGCTCAATATTAGTGGCATACTAACTCCGTAGTTGCAATATCAACACAGCCAGTGTTGCTAGAAGTAGGGGAAATTCCCTCTATGTAGGGTTTTTCTAATATTTAGCGTCTTGTAGGGACGTAGGGCAACAATGTAGGCCATTTTCACTCAACACAATTTGTAATAATTTTTACATTTTGGTGGCTCTAGAGGAGGAAATTAGAAGCCGGCAAGGCTTGATCTTTAACAATGTGTGGTAAACTTTATTCCTGTAGAAAATTTTGTCAACATTTTATTTCTATGGAACATTTTGTCAAAATTGTATTTGTATAGAAATTTTTTTCAAAAAATTGTATCAAAATTTTATTTCTGTGGAATTTTTCTCAAAATTTTATTTCTATAGAATTTATTGTCAAAATTTTATTTCTATAGAAAAATTTCTCACAAAAATTTGTGTATAGAAACTTTTTCCAAAATTTTATTTTTATAGAGATTTAACAAAAAAGATTACTAATTTGGGTAGAATTCTACCAACTGTGTCAACCGTGGTGGTAATACAAATTTATATTCTAAGTTATATACGTTGCATATTTATGTTTTAAGATAATAAAGTACTTAGAACCATTTTTGTTTTGTATTTTTTTTTTAAATTTAAACAAAAATATAGTAGGGAAAATTGTTTGGGAATGTATGGGAAAGTATGGAGCTTTTTTGTCCTTTTACTTTCTACGTTACTTACTTGTTTCTATAGAAAATTATATTTCATTGTCATTTTAATCATTGTGTAGTTCATTCATACTATTTTTTAGAAGTGTACGAAAAATTTCTTCTGCTTTAGTTAGCATTGAACTTATTTGTATATCATTGAAATTTCATTGGTATTTATTTCATAAGATTTTTGAGTCATATTTGGAATAAAGAAGAATTCCTTGGGCAGGAAAAGAATTCTTAAAAATGTTTAACAATAAACTAAAACAAAATATTTTTTTTTGCAATAAATATAAGTTAATTTTCATCAGTTTGACAACTTTTCTGTCGGTATATATAGTTGTTTAAATAACATAGACTCTATATGTAGGAGACAATGTTAAGAAGTTTTAAAATACCATGCCAGCAGCAATTGTTTCCATCGATTGTAGATGACAGTCTTTAGTAGAACTTTGTACGTAACCCATGGTGGAGGGTACATAAGATTCGGCCCGGCCGAACATTCCGCCGTATTTACTTGTTATTTGTAATACTATTAATATAGTAACCATTAATAAATCGCGCCATTTGTGGATCAAAAATAGTCTAGATGTTTTCCATTATTAATAAAAGGCTTAACCACAGTGAAGAAAATGGTATGCGAGTATCTATAAAGAAGATCAGCCCTGGTCTACAGGCAACAACCTGCACTTGTGTCGAACGTATTGAAAGCAATATCAGTTGCAAAAATGTATTTGAAATGCACCCTAGCTGCATTATTTCTATTGCTGATTCAATCGAAAGAGCTGCAAAGCTCAAAGATTGTTTGCTTTTTCGACTCCTCAAGTAAGTTTGAAAAGCCAAAATCGTATGGAAAATTGTAGCTCTAAAAATTTCTTTTGTGTAGATCCCTCTGAAATTTCTTTGGTATCCTTGGAGATAGCTTTAGGCGAATGCAGCCATTTCATTTATGGATATGCTGCTATAATTCCACACTTCTATAGGCTTTTCTTGGATGGCACCATACAACGATCATTGCAAGTAACGGATATTGCAGAGTTAAAGAAAAAGTTTCCCCATGTGAAATTTCTTTTGAGTCTAGGTGGAAATCGTGATTCTGGAGATACTTTAAAATATCTGCAATTGCTTGAAACTAAAACTGGCTTGCAGGAGAGTTTCATAGGATCGGTTTTGGACATCTTAAAAAGATACAATTTTGATGGCTTAGATCTGGCCTACCAATTTCCAACTAAAGAAGTTATCAAAGAATCTTCATATGATGCAGGAAGTTTCTGGAGAGGTATAAGCAACATTTTCAAATCGAAAACCAATGATGAAACAAAATTTGGGAAATACAAACCATTGTTTACTAAATTGGTAAAGACCCTTGGATACCATATGAAACGAAAGGGATTTCTGTTAACCTTAAGTGTTTTACCCAATGTCAAAGTCAGTTGTAAGTACAATATGAAATTTAAATTTACAAATTAAAAACAAAAAATTAAAATATTTCTTCCAGGGTTTATTGATATTCCTGCATTGACGGAGCATTTGGATTTTATTAATCTTTGGGCATTTGACTTTGTCACACCTCGTAATAGTCCTCTGCGGGCGGATTTTCCAGCACCCCTGTATGCCCCAACTCGTTGTGATTCCCATTCTGTCCTAAGCAACATCAATTCGCTAGTCCAATATTGGATGGGACAAAATATAACTAAAGACAAATTAATATTGGGTATTCCCTCCTATGGACACACTTGGAAAATGTCTTCTCAAAAATCATGGAGTCATAATAAGCCCCCTGTGGAAAATGTTCAAGGTCCTTCAACCCTCGGCAAGGAGTTACAAACACCAGGGCTAGTCAATTGGTTGGAAATATGTTTGCTTCTAAAAAATCGTACATTGGTGGTCAAGGGATCTTATGATCATGGTCAATATTTTGTATTTCCATCTACGGAGAATTTCCACCATGACACTTGGATTACTTTCGATGCACCAAATGTGGCCTATCAGAAGACATTGTATGCAAGTGAAAAAGGATTGGGTGGTGTTGCTCTCATGGATTTAAGTTGCGATGACTATTCTGGTAGTTGTACTGGTTTAAGATTTCCAATTTTGAGATATATGAAGGGGATATTTACGGAAAAAGATATGTTTTAGTGAGTAAATAAAATGTGCCATTGCCACAACTTTCATAATAAGCAAGTGAATAAAGTAGAAAGTTGAGCGGAATTAATAAATTAATTAATAAATTTTTGGGTGTGGGGATAACTCGACCACCATGGTGGTCTACAGACTTAAGTAGTATGGGGAAATCCTGCAGAGACCTCTTTAACAGAGCAAAGGGGGCATTGAGCGCTTACAAGATGAATCTGAGAGAATTAGCGAGAACTGAGAAAGGCTCAGCACAAGTCTTGGTATGATTACTTTAGAAATGATTGAAAGTAAGCCCGAAGTTTCCGTATGAAGGAAGGTACTAGCTTCCACTAACTCTGCTTCGGGTTTCATTAAAACATCGGAAGACCATTGGACAACGTCCAGTTAGGAGATGCTAAGGGTATTATTGGACATACATTTTCCTGGAAAACAGATAGTTGAAGCATCTTCTGGCAGTACCATAGATGCTCAGTGGTCATTTCCTACCGAGGAAAGTGTATCGGAATCTAGAATAGAATTGACTAGTTTTGGATCTTTGAAATCCTCCGGACCTGATGGAATTACTCCGGCAAAGTTACTAGCAGTGACTGACAGAATTATCCCGTGATTGTCGGCGATATATAAAGGATGTATCAACTTAGCATAAATTCCAGGACAATGGAGGCAAACAAAATTCGTTTTCATACCTAAAGCGGGAAAATCCTCTCACTGGAGTGCGAAGGATTTCCGACCAATCAGCTTATCCCCATTCTTTCTTTGGACTCTGGAGGGGATGATAGATAGTTATCTTAGAACTAGCATCGATTAAAGATTGCTCTCAAAAATACACTATGCTTACCCGAAGGACAGGTCTACTGAGACCGCATTGCATGAACTAGTCAGCTTTATTGAAAGCTCACTAGCTATCAATGAACACACAATTGTGACTTTTCTAGACATCAAAGGAGCATTCAATAACGTCCATTCGAGTTCGATAAATGGATTTACAACTTCGAATGTGGATCAAAGGATACTTGGGCCGTTAGACGAACTACTAACGAAGAGACCTATTTCATCCACACTAGGGCAAGCCAACGTTCAAAGGTATGTGAATCGAAGCACTACTCAAAGAGGAGTTCTATCGTCTCTTCTTTGGAATGTTGCTATAAACAACCTTCTGGTTTCCCTAGAAAAAGAAAGAATAAAAGTGGTGGCATATGCAGATGATGTGGCTTTAGCAGTCAGAGAAAAATTACCATCCACAATTAGGGATATTATACAAGAAGCCCTCCGTATGACTGGGAAATGGGTGAAAGAGAATGGTCTTCGGGTAAGTCCTGCAAAGACAGAACTAGTCATGTACTGCAAAGATCGGAAAATTCCCACCATTAAGCCCATCTCCTTAGGGGGTGATGAATTTCCCAATGGTGAATGTGCAAAATACCTTGGTGCTATTTTGGACAGGAAACTGAACTTTAAGCTTAATATTGAAGAAAGGGCGAGAAAAAAGACGGTAGCTTTGTACCCCTGCAAAAAGGCAAAAAGTGGGGACTAAAACCGAAAATTATGTACAGGATATACACTACAGTGATTATACCTATAGTGCTATATGGTGCTGTGGTCTGGTGGCCGGTACTTCAGCAGCCGACAAGTTTAGATAAAAATAAACGAACGTGTATCCCAGGCGCATTCTGTAAGAGAGGAATCGATTCCTTTAATGCCATGCTGCATCGACATACTGGCAAAACAGTCAGCTGCAACAAAGACTGTACGGTTCGGTCCTTAAAGTAATCACTACTCAGTGTAGTGTTTTTCAGGCTGAAATATTTGCAATAAAAGATATTGAAAATTGGCTGAGAAGCAATGTCTTAACAAACGTTGGCATTAATATATACTTAAACAGTCGTCCTGTGATAAAATCCTTGGGCTCTGTGTTCCTTAACTCGAAAACGGCCATCGACTGTCGCAAATCTTTCAACGAGATGGCTGAGCAGTACAATATTCACCTCAAATGGGTGCCTGGTCACCGGAACATACCAGGAAACTGCGAAGCACATGAGATAGCAAGACTAGGAACTACATCATATATTCCAGGAGAACAATAATCTGTTGGCTACCTGCAAGCTCTTACTGCGTGAGATGACCGTTATGATGGAGAATGTGCAAGGGTTGCAACAACACCTAACAAATATGACACACTAGATATGCTAGTCCGTCCGTCCGTCTTTTGAAATCACGCTAACTTTCCGAACGAAACACGCTATCGACTTGAAACTTGGCACAAGTAGTTGTTATTGATGTAGGTCGGACGGTATTGCAAATGGGCCATATCAGTCCACTTTTACGCAAAGACCCCATATAAACGGACCCCCAAAGTTGGCTTGCGGATCCTCTAAGAGAATCAAATTTCATCCGATCCGGCTGAAATTTGTTACATGGCGTTAGTATATGGTCTCTAACAATCATGCAAAAATTGGTCCACATCGGTCCATAATTATATATAGCCCACATATAAACCGATTATCAGATTTGACCTCCGGAGCCTCTTGGAAAACCAAAATTCATCTGATTCAGTTGAAATTTGGTACGTGGTGTTAATATATGGCCTCAAACGCCCATGCACAAATTGGTCGAAATCGGTCCATAATTATATATAGGCCCCATATAAACCGATCCCCAAATTTGACCTCCGGAGCCCCTTGGAAAAGCAAAATTCATCCGATTCGGTTGAAATTTGGTACGTGTTGGTAGTATATGATATTTAACAACCATGCCAAAAGTGGTCCATATCAGTCCATTATCATATATAGCCCCCATATAAACCGATCCCAAGATTTGGTTTTGGAGCCTCTTGGAAGGGCAAATTTCATCCGAGTCAGTGGAAATGTGGTACGTTGTGCTCGTATATGGCCGCTAACAACTATGCCAAAATTGGTCCGTATCGGTCTATATTTATATAAAGCCCCAGAGAAATCGATCCCCAATCACACAAAAATTGTCCACTTCGGTTCATAACAGTTTAGAGGACGATGTTATGAAGTTTTAACTAACCTCGCCATCGGCAAGTATTAGCACAACCCAAGTATGCAATTCGATTGTGGATGACAGTCTTTAGTATAATTTTCTGCGCAATACATAAGATTCGGCATGGCCGAACTTTAGACCGTATATACTTGTTTTGTCTAATATATGCCCCGTATGAATTTACAATTTAGTAGATGAAGTTAAGAAGTTTTAAGATACCTTGACATCGGGAAGTATTTCCACTACCTAAGTAATTCGAATGTTGGTGACAGTCTTTAGTAAAAGTTTCTACGCAATCCATGGTGGCTTGTTTTTACTTTTTTTTTGCTTTTCTATTTAATTAACTACATTTAATTTGCCAAAATTTAAATTTTGACTTTAAACTAAAATAACTTCATCGGAATCGGGAAAAATTGATAGAGAAATGTTGGTGGAAGAGCCTCCATTTTTTTTGCTGGGCATATATGAAGGCTGTAGACTGATTACAACGGACAAACAGACAAACCTGGCTATACCGTCTTCGATTCTCGATCAAAAATTTGTATACTGTATCGAAAATCCATATTTCGATATGTTAAGGTGGTGGGTATAAAAGCTCAAGGAAAACTTTAGATTGCAGCCTCAATCGCATTCGTATTGTATGCTTAATAAACTCTCAAACATTTTCAACATCTTAATAGAGCAATGTAAATGACTACTGCAGTTGCTATCTCAGCAAAAAATGGTCCCAAAACCCAAAGACAATTGCAGAAAAAAAACTTCTTCCCAAATATTTGTCCACCACAAAATATTTTCACATTGTCCTTATTGATTTCAACATCTGATTAGTCAAGTTTACATGATCTTATTAACTTCATCTCAGATAATTATGTCTACCACAATTGAGCCATAAAGGAATCTCAGGTATGTCATTAGCCACTAAATGCAAACAGGAGAACGAAGTCCACAGCGCACACACGCTCCAGTACAAACCAAAGAGATTTCGATCCAAAGTAAGACAAAAAAAAATATCCTCAAACAAAAAAAGAGAATCTCCAAAATAAAACGACATTCATAGTGAGATACAATTTCGATATTGGGCCTATGGACAGTTTTCTACTCCATGCATATCGATGGTAAGTAAATTAACGTTGTATTCCAAATAAACGTGAATACAGCAACACTACATTACACAGCATCATCATTGTCGTCGTCTTCATTTGCTTTGGTAACAAAGCGTTGCACAGGCGCACAAAGTCGAATGTGTTGTAGTTACTGAAAAATTGGAGAACATGTTGTAAACAAGATGTTGCACATTATTGTCTCTTTTTAACGATCAATTTTTGAATGTGTTGGGATTTTGGACCTACCACCCCTCCCCCACCAAAAACACATTCGCTTCCCCTTTATTCAAATTGTTTTTCAATTAGGGAGCAAGAAGGGAGCCATAAGAATTCTCCTCTGGGCTTTGCAACTGGCGCTATGAAAATAAGACAATAATTGTCTTGAGATATATTTATGTGTATGCTCGAATCTCCTAAGTAGATTCATTGTAGTAAAAATTATCCAAATGTATCTCTTGGACTATGTGGTTCACATATAACGACGATGACACTACTCTCAGTCAGTGTATGGTTTGCCCCATACTCTTGGGCCAACGCAGGGGTAATCTCTTGTAAATGGCAAGATTATTTCCCAGACAAATATCTCAGATTGAATTGGAAGGGCACAGTGTATGGATTCATGGTAGATATGAAGATGAAAAATGATCACGTTCTAAGCCATCGGGGAACAGATAAGTGTTTTGATCAATCGGAATATTTTTGAATTGGAACGCCAGTAACTAGGCAGGATTCTGTGAGTGATTTTCTACATAAAGCATTTATACCATATATTCTGGATTCTGGCCATTGGTGGAAATAATAACTTTCTCTGGATGTAGGTGAGGAGGGGGTGGGGTTGCTTAGCCCCTCTATTTAAATTTGGAGTCAAAAATTTTAAATATTTAAAATAAGATAAAAAAGTTGGTGTGATTAATTTAATTAAACATGCCTTATTTTTCGATATTCTTACTTACTTATTCCAGATCTCTTTCGCCTTGCAGTGTAGAGGTAACCTCCTCCGATGGATTGTCATCTGAATGCGATGGCGAGATCCAGTAAGATCCCAATAGCGATGCAGGCGGTGGAAAAGGTACTGGTAGGGCCACCCTTGAAGATGAACGCTAAAGCTAAGAACAATCACTAACGTAGGAAGTCAACGGTGCAGAATATAATGTAAATACTAACCACAATATTGCAGCGTCTCTCTCACATTGAGCGGCAGTAAACAGCGTCTGTACTCCAAGGGGGAGTGGCGGGAACACGACATGTAAAGGTTAATCCTGGGGAACCCTAACTGAGAACAGCCCTCTCAACAAGGGTAGGAGACAGCGGTACAATCTCCCACTTCATACAACTTGATTAAACCTAACAATTTTTAGAAAAAAATTTATTTCTTAGAAAATTTTGTCAAAATTTTATTTCTATAGAAAATTTTGTCAAAATTCTATTTCTATAGATAATTTTGTCAAAATTTTATTTCCATAGAAAATTTTGTTAAAATTTTACTTCCATACAAAATGTTGTCAAAATTGTATTTCCATAGAAAATTTTGTTAAAGTTTAATTTCTATGGAAAATTTTATCAACATTTAATTTCTTATGGAAAATTGTTTCAAAATGTTATTTCTATAGAAAATTTTGTCATAATATTATTGCTATAAAAAAATTTTAGGGTATAAAGAGCAACCGTGCTCATCATACCCTATACCACGCTTTGAAACAGGGTATGACAAGTTAGTGCATGTGTTTGCAACACCTAGAAGAAGACGAGATAGACTCAGGGTGTCTTTGGTAATATCGTTTAGATCCGACCCTCGAAGTCGATCTAGTCATACCCGTCTGTCTGTGAACACGTTTTTGTAATCAAAGTCTAGGTCGCAATTTTAGCCCAATCAACTGCAAATATCCACATTTTCCTTGTAAAATTGTCGAAAAAGTGATTCTAACTTTTCCATACATTCAATTGTTTAATTGCTTTTCAATCCAAGTGCTGTGTATTGAAAGGGCTTTGATTTTTTGTCATACTTCAAATACTTCTGTCCACTCGTGGATGAACTAGAAGTCGCTTTGATTCTGTTTTCGTCGTTTTTAGTCCGCGCGCCCGCCTAATCCTTCTCGTCATTAAAGAGTTGGAGTTCAATTTTAGTAATTCATTTATTTGGTCTTCGTGACCTTCCTTATGAATTTCAAAATGACTTTAAACTTAAATCTGGGCCGTTAGAACGAAACAGTAAATCGAAGTTTAACGAAGAATAAAGAACAACAAGTATATACGGCCGTAAGTTCGGCCAGGCCGAAGCTTATGTACCCTCCACCATGGATTGCGTAGAAACTTCTACTGAAGACTGTCATCCACAATCGAATTACTTGGGTTGCGGTAGCACTTGCCAATGCAAGGTATTTTAAAACTTCCTAACACCGTAATATATATCCCACATAGTACATACGTGGTATATATTAAACTAAAAAGGCCGATTAAATACGTATATAATTAAGTTTAAAGTTTCTATAGAAATAAAATTTTGACAAAATAAAATTTTGACAACATTTTCTACAGAAGTAAAATTTGGAAAAATTTTCTATTTTCTATAGAAATAAAATTTTGACAAAATTTTCTATAGAAATAAAATTTGGAAAAAAATTTCTATAGAAATAAAATTTTGACAAAATTTTCCATAGAAATAAAATTTTGACAAAATTTTCCATAGAAATAAAATTTTGACAAAATTTTCTATAGAAATAACATTTTGACAAGGTTTTCTATAAAAATAAAATTTTGGTAGATTATTTTTGGCTCGAGTGGCAACCATGATTATGAACCAAAATGGACCAATTTTTGTGTGATTGGGGATCGGCTATATATTACTATAGACTGATACGGACCAATTTTGGCATGGTTATTAGCGGCCTTATACTAACACCACGTTGCAAATTTCAACCGGATCGGATGAATAGTGCTCCTCCAAGAGGCTCCGGAGATCAAATCTGGGGAATGGTTTATATGGGGGCTATATATAATTATGGACCGATATGGACGAATTCTTGCGTGTTTCTAAGAAACCTCATTCTAACACCATGTTCCAAATTTCAACCGGATCGGATGAATTTTCCTCCTCCAAGAGGCTCCGAAGGACAAATCTGGGGATCGATTTATATGGGGGCTATATATAATTATGTACCGATATGAACCAATTCTTGCACGGGTGTTAGAGACCATATACTAACACCACGTACCAAATTTCAACCGGATCGGATGAATTTTGCTCCTCTAAGAGGCTCCGGAGATCAAATCTGGGGATCGGCTTATATGGGGGCTATATATAATTATGGACCGATGTGGACCAATTTTTGCATGGTTGGTAGAGACCATATACTAACATCATGTACCAAATTTCAGCCGGATCGGATGAAATTTGGTTCTCTTAGAGGCTCCGCAAGCCAAATCGGGAGATCGATTTATATGGGGGCTATATATAATTATGGACCGATGTGGACCAATTTTTGCATGGTTGGTAGAGATCATATACTAACACAATATACCAAATTTCAGCCGGATCGGATGAAATTTGCTTCTCTTAGAGCAAAATTTGGGGGTCCGTTTATATGGGGGCTATACGTAAAAGTGGATCGATATAGCCCATTTGCAATACCATCTGACCTACATCAATAACAACTACTTGTGCCAAGTTTCAAGTCGATAGCTTGTTTCGTTCGGAAGTTAGCGTGATTTCAACAGACGGACGGACGGACATGCTCAGATCGACTCAGAATTTCACCACGACCCAGAATATATGTACTTTATGGGATCTTAGAGCAATATTTCGATGTGTTACAATCGGAATGACAAAGTTAATATACCCCCATCCTATGGTGGAGGGTATACAAAGTAAGAAAATGGTAATAAAAAATGGAAGTGAATAAGTCAAACTAAAGAGAACATTTCATGAAATATTTAATAGGAAATAATGAAAATAAGGTTTGTTTGGAGCGAATCCAGGAACGCTCGGTCTCATTGTCATAATTTGTTGAACTGATTTCAACATCAATATTTATCGACCGATAAATCATAAATGCACATTTGCGAAATTGCCTTAACATTTCTTTAGATTTCAATATTTCCCTTTTTCTTAACATTGTGTTTTACACCAGGACATTAGCTGGCTTTAATTTTAAGTCTAGAGATTTTGTAGAAATCTAACAAAGTTTGTTCATATCGGTTCAGACTTAAATATATGTATGGTATATAGGAAACTAAACTTTTATATATAGCACCCAACAAATTTGAATCATTTGAGATGGTATAAAAAATTTAAATCTACAAAGTGAAGCAGGAAATACTCTAATTAGCCCTGCCCAAGTTTAGAATTTTCTTATTTGTTTTATTAAATGACATAGATAAATACAAAAAATAATTGGTGTAATATAGGATAAGAAACTGGATACCAATATTGAGTTCCACCAAGACCTACTTGTGCCAATTTTTTGTGCGATTTATGCTAATTTATTGATTATAAAGAAAAATGTTCATCGTAACGGTCTTCGTCCGAACATCGGAATCACTGTATTCCTATATCTTAAGGTATTTTCAAAATAAATATTTAATTTTTTCAGAATACTGTTCTCTATGGCCAAAGATATGTAACGCTCATGACTGTAAAAGCGTCGAATGTTTAGGGAAACTGTTTATTGTCGCTTTGGAGTGCAACACAATTGATTTTGTTGTCGTCATCTTGCTACTCCAACGAATCCTCCTTTTGCATTTTGTTCTTTTTTTCTTCTTCTGGTTAGTTATTCCAAAGATAATCTCATTAAGTTTAACATAAAAATTGTTATGTTGCATGCAACTTGATGCTCCTTGCTCTTGTTACTTACCATAGGTCCATAGGCTTCTGCAAAGGTGCTGCAAGCAGTCAAAAAGGAGACGAACGAAGTATTTTAAGGATCTTTATTTCGATCGCCCCCCTCTGCTTCAGAATGGTAAAGTCAAGAACAGAACAGACAGAACACTAAAAACAAAAATCGAAGGGAATCAGTATTCATCGATGGCTAAGATCATTTTATCCAGATTTACGTGGACTCGAACATGAGTCACAGACAGGATTAGAGTAAAGAGTAAAATCTTGCATGCATAGATTTCGTGTGTGTGACTGCTCAAGAATGTTCTTTGGTTCGAATAATGTGGCACTTACTTATCGTCTTCGATTTTAGGGAGGGGGCAGAAATCATTATGTGATAAGCAAAGTGTGCTAACTTTGACTTTTATGAGGTGCCGAATTGGTAACCGTGAATGTTGCATTGAATTAACACACCGGACTACGTTTTGAGAAGAGATCTTGGAAGCTCTTTTGTCTCTCAGAAGAAGAATTTTATATAACTACCATGAACGTTCTTTTAAATACATTTTTCATTTTTTTCATAGGATGGGGGGTATATTAACTTTGTCATTCCGTTTGTAACACATCGAAATATTGCTCTAAGACCCCATAAAGTATATATGCGTCGTGGTGAAATTCTGAGTCGATTTAATAATGTCCGTCCGTCTGTTGAAATCACGCTAACTTCCGAACGAAACAAGCAATCGACTTGAAACTTGACACAAGTAGTTCTTATTGATGTAGACCGGATGGTATTGCAACTGGGCCATATCGGTCCACTTTTACGTATAGACCCCATATAAACGGACCCTCAGATTTGGCTTGCGAAGCCTCTAAGAAAGTATATTTCAACCGATCCGGCTGAAATTTGGTACATGGTGTTGGTATATGGTCTCTAACAACCATGCAAAAATTGGTCCACATCGGTCTACAATTATATAGCCACCATATAAACCGATCCCCAGATTTGGCTTGCGGAGCGTCAAAGAGAAGCCAATTTCATCCGATCTTGCTGAAATTTGGTACATGGTGTTGGTATATCGTATTTAACAACCATGCAAAAATTGGTCTCCATCGTTCCATAATTATATATAGCCCCATATAAACCGATCCCCAGATTTGGCTTGCGGAGCTTCTTGGAGGAGCAAAATTCATCCGATCCGGTTGAAATTTGGAACGTGGTGTTAGAATGTGGTCTCCAACAAACACGCAAGAATTGGTCCATATCGGTCCATAATTATATATAGCCCCCATATAAATCGATCCCCAGATTTGATCTCCGGAGCTTCTTAGAGGAGCAAAATTCATCCGATCCGGTTGAAATTTGCAACGTGGTGTTAGTATAAGGCCGCTAATAACCATGCCAAAATTGGTCCATATCGGTTTAAAGTTATATATAGGCGATCCCCAATCACACAAAAATTGGTCCTTATCGGTTCATAATCATGGTTGCCGCTCGAGCCAAAAATAATCTACCAAAATTTTATTTTTATAGAAAACATTGTCAAAATGTTATTTCTATAGAAAATTTTGTCAAAATTTTATTTCTGTAGAAAATTTTGTCAAAATTTTATTTCTATAGAAAATTTTGTCAAAATTTTATTTCTATAGAAAATTTTGTCAGAATTTTATTTCTATAGAAAATTTTGTCAGAATTTTATTTCTATAGAAATTTTTTCCAAATTTTATTTCTATAGAAAATTTTTTCCATATTTTACTTCTATTGAAAATGTTTTCAAAATTTTATTTCTATAGAAACTTTAAACTTAATTATATGCGTATTTAATCGCATAATTTTTTTAGTATAGTATATACCACGTATGGACTATATGATATATATATATATATATATATATATATATATATATATATATATATATATATATATATATATATATATATATATATATATATATATATATATATATATATATATATATATATATATATATATATATATATATATATATATATATATATATATATATATATATATATATATATATATATATATATATATATATATATATATTACGTTGTTAGGAAGTTTTAAGATACCTTGCCATCGGCAATTGTTACCGCAACCCAAGTACGTAGATTATGGATGACAGTCTTCAGTAGAAGATTCTAAGCAATCCATGGTGGAGGATACATAAGCTTCGGCCGAACTTACGGCCTTATTTACTTGTTATTATTTTTTATACCCTCTAACTCCATCGAAATATTGTTCTATGATCCCACAAAGTACTCGTATAAATATTTTGGGTCGTGGTGAAATTCTGAGTCGATCTAAGTATGTCCGTCCGTCTGTTGAAATCACGCTAACTTCAGAACGAAACAAGCTATCGACTTAAAACTTGGCATAAGTTTTATAAACCGACCCCCAGATTTGGATTGTGGAGCCTCTTAGAGAAGCAAATTTCATCCGATCCGGTTAAAATTTGGAACGTCGAATAAATATATGCTATCTAATAACCATGCGAAAATTGGTCCATATCGGTCCATATTTATATATAGCCCCCATATAAGTCGATCCCCAGATTTGACCTCCTGAACCTCTTGGAAGAGCAAAATTCATCCGATTCGGTTGAAATTTGGTACAAAGCGGCTAGTATATTGGCGCTAACAACCATGCCAAACTTGGTCCATATCGGTCTATAGTTATATATAGCCAAAATTTTATTATTATAAAAATTTTATTTCTATAGAAAATTTTGTCAAAATTTTTATTTCTATAGAATATTTTGTAAAAATTTTATTTCTAAAGAAAATTTTATCCAAATTTTATTACTAAAGAAAATGTTGTCAAAAATTTATTTCTGTAGATGATTTTGTCAAAATGTTATTTCTATAGAAAATGTTGTCAAAATTTTATTTCTATAGTCAAAATTTTAGTTCTAAAGAACATTTTTTAAAAATTTTATTTCTATAGAAAATTTTGTCAAAATTTCATTTCTATAGAAAATTTTGTCAAAATTGCATTTTTATAGAAAATTTTGTCAAAATTTCATTTTTATAGAAAATTTTGTCAAAATTTCATTTTTATAGAAAATTTTGTCAAAATTTTATTATTATTATTATTATTATTATGCCCACCACCATAAAATGGTGACGGGGGTTATTATTGTCATTCCGTTTGTAACACATCGAAATATCGATTTCCGACTATATAAAGTATATATATTCTTCATCAGGGAGAAATTCTAAGACGATATAACGATGTCCGTCTGTCCGTCTGTCTGTCTGTCTGGCTGTCTGTTGTAATCACGCTACTGTCTTCAATAATGAAGCAATCGTGCTGAAATTTTGCACAAACTCGTCTTTTGTCTGCAGGCAGGTCAAGTTCGAAGATGGTCTATATCGGTCCAGGTTTTGATATAGTTCCCATATAAACCGACCTCCCGATTTGGGGTCTTGGGCTTATAAAAACTGTAGTTTTTATCCAATTTACCTGAAATTGGAAATCTAGAGGTATTATAGGACCACAAAGAGGAGTGACAAAAATGGTGAGTATCGGTTGTTTAGGTATAGCCCCCATATAGACCGATTTCCCGATTTTACTTCTTGGGCTTCTAGAATCCGTAGTTATTATCCAATTTGGTTGAAATTTGAAATCTAGAGGTATTTTAGGACCATAAAGAGGTGTGCTAAAAATGGTGAGTATCGGTCCAGGTTTTGGTATATCCCCCATATAGATCGATCTCCCGATACGGGGTCTTGGGCTTATAGAATCCGTAGTTTTTATCCAATTTGCCTGAAATTGGAAATCCAGAAGTTTTTTAAAACAATAAAGAGGTGTGCCGAAAATGGTGAATATCGGTCCATGTTTTGGTATAGCCCCCATATAGACCGATCTCCAGTTTTTACCTCTTGGGCGTCTAAAATCTGTAGTTTTTATCCAATTTGCCTGAAATTAGAAATCTAGAGGTATTTTAAAACCCTAAAGAGGTGTGCTGAAAATGTACGGACCATGTTTTTATATAGCCTCCATATAGACCGATCTCCAGATTTTATTCTTGGGCTTATAGAAACCGTAGTTTTTATCCAACTTGCCCCTAATTGGAAATCTAGAGGTATTTTAGGACCATAAAAAGGTATGCTGAAAATGGTGAGTATAGGTCCATGTTTTGATATAGCCATCAGATAGACCGATCTCCCGATATTACTTTTTGGGCTTCTAGAAACCGTAATTGTTGTCCACTTTGCCTGAAATCGAAAATCTGGAGGTTTTTAGGAATATAATTAGGTATGCAACAAATGATTTTATTTTTTAGGCTTCTAGAATCCATAGTTTTTATATAATTTTCCTGAAATGAGAAATCTAGAGGTATTTTAGGACCTTAAATATGAGAGCCGAAAATGGCGTGTATTGGTCCATTTTTTGGTTTATCTCCTAAGTAGACCGATCTCCCGATTTTACTTCTTGGGCTTTTAGAAACCATAGTTTTTATCAAATCTACATGAAATTTTAAATCTTGAAGTATTTTAGGAACATAAAGAGGTGTACCGAAAATAGTGAATATTGGTCACTGAGAATGAAAATTGCTTGAAACTGAATTATAGTTTCCAGATTTTACTTCTGGTTTAAATAATGAGGGTAAAAATCTACACACGTTAGATTTTAAATCAAGGCGTTATTTCATCGTTTTCTTGCACACTTGCACACGATGTTTATGATTCCTCTAAAACTTAAACAAATATGGTTCTTATAAATCCAGAATCTGATCTAGTCTTCATAGGTAAAATCTTTGAATTTATCTTCGCGAAGTGTACTGGTTGAACTGATCTGCTTGTCATCAAATCCCCCTGAAATTTTCACAGGAAACTATAATATTTGATTCATGGTGGTGGATTTTTAAGATTCGGCCCGGCCGAAATTACTGCTTTATATACTTGAGCCACCGTGGTGCAATGGTTAGCATGCCCGCCTTGCATACACAAGGTCGTGGGTCCGATTCCTGCTTCGACCGAACACCAAAAAGTTTTTCAGCGGTGGATTATCCCACCTCAGTAATGCTGGTGACATTTCTGAGGGTTTCAAAAACTTCTCTAAGTGGTTTCACTGCAATGTGGAACGCCGTTCGGACTCGGCTATAAAAAGGAGGTCCCTTGTCATTGAGCTTAACATAGAATCGGGCAGCACTCAGTGATAAGAGAGAAGTTCACCAATGTGGTATCACAATGGACTGAATAGTCTAAGTGAGCCTGATACATCGGGCTGCCACCTAACCTAACCTATATACTTGTTTTCGTTTAATATATACCCCGTATGGACTGCCTGGCCGAACTTATGTATATACTTATTTATTGTACATTTTTATACCCTTCACCACTACTGTGGTACAGGGTATAATAAGTTTGTGCATTTGTATGTAACGCCAAGAAGGAAAAGTCTGAGACCCATCGTTTAGTATACCGATCGTCTTAGAATTAAATTCTGAGTCGATTTAGCGATGTCCGTCTGTCTGTCTGTCTGTCTGTCTGTCTGTCTGTCCGTCTGTCTGTCTGTCTGTTGATGTATTTTTGTGTGCAAAGTACAGCTCGCAGTTTTAGTCCGATTGTCCTAAAATTTGGTATAGGGTCCTGTTTCGGCTCAAAGACGATCCCTATTGATTTTGGAAAAAATCGGTTCAGATTTAGATATAGCTGCCATATATATTTTTCACCGATCTGGTCATAATTGGCGTGTATATCAACCGATCTTCCTCAAATTCCGTACATCCGAATATTTTATGAGTCTCGAAAAACTTGCAAAATATCAGCAAAATCGGCTCAGATTTAGATATAGCTCCCATATATAGCTTTCCCCCGATTTACACTCATTTGCCCACAGAGGCCAATTTTTTGCTCCGACTTAGTTGAAATTTTGCACAGGGAGTAGAATTAGCATTGTAGCTATGCGTGTCAAATTTGGTTGAAATCGGTTCAGATTTAGATATAGCCCCATATATAGCTTTCGCCCGATTTACACTCAAATGACCACAGAGGCCAATTTTTTGCTCCGATTTGGTTGAAATTTTGCACAGGGAGTATAATTAGCATTGTAGCTATGCGAGCCAAATTTGGTTGAAATCGGTTCAGATTTAGATATAGCTCCCATATATAGCTTTCGCCCGATTTACACTCATATGACCACAGAGGCCAATTTTTTGCTCCGATTTAGTTGAAATTTTGCACAGGGAGTAGAATTAGCATTGTAGCTATGCGTGCCAAATTTGGTTGAAATCGGTTCAGATTTAGATATATCTCCCATATATATGTTTTTCTGATTTCGACAAAAATGGTCAAAATACCAACATTTTCCTTGTAAAATCGCCACTGCTTAGTCGAAAAGTTGTAAAAATGATTCTAATTTTCCTAAACTTCTAATACATATATATCGAGCGATAAATCATAAATAAACTTTTTCGAAGTTTCCTTAAAATTGCTTCAGATTTAAACGTTTCCCATATTTTTACTAACATTGTGTTCCACCCTAGTGCATTAGCCGACTTAAATTTTGAGTCTATAGATTTTGTAGAAGTCTATCAAATTCTTCCAGATCGAGTGATATTTAAATGTATGTCTTTGGGGAAAACCTTTATATATAGCCCCCAACACATTTGACGGATGTGATATGGTATCGAAAATTTAGATCTACAAAGTGGTGCAGGGTATAATATAGTCGGCCCCGCCCGACTTTAGACTTTCCTTACTGGTTTTTTACTAACATTGTGTTCCACCCTAGTGCATTAGCCGACTTAAATTTTGAGTCTATAGATTTTGTAGAAGTCTATCAAATTCTGTCCAGATCGAGTGGTATTTAAATGTATGTATTTGGTACAAACCTTTATATATAGCCCCAACACATTTGACGGATGTGATATGGTATCGAAAATTTAGATCTACAAAGTGGTGCAGGGTATAATATAGTCGGCCCCGCCCGACTTTAGATTTTCCTTACTTGTTTTTTTTTTTTAATTTTGTCGAAAAAAATGCTAAATCCATTCTAGAAAAATTTGCGAATAATTGAGTTTTAGACAATCGTTAGAAAGCATAAAAATATAAAAATAAATTATGTACCAAAATATCACAGAATTTTTTAGTTCACATCCAAAACAATTTGGATTACACCTTAATAAGTGATGCAAATTCAGTGC
This sequence comes from Haematobia irritans, assembly GCF_050003625.1. Classification (NCBI taxonomy): domain Eukaryota; kingdom Metazoa; phylum Arthropoda; class Insecta; order Diptera; family Muscidae; genus Haematobia; species Haematobia irritans. Next base: position 146,141,795 of record NC_134398.1, on the reverse strand, counting down.
AGCGGCTGTTGAAATTGTGGACATCCGTCCTATGACAAGTTATGAAAATTCATCGATACTACTTCAATTTTGCACCACTTCCAAATCTAAAAAGAACATTTTCATTACTTTTTGGCGACGCTTCGTTTCTTGGTGGGTAATTAAATGTTTTCTCGGGTTGTTCAAAAGTAAAAATGTCGGAAATAACATCAAATTTTAGAATCAGTTTAGATTTGTCCTAATTGGCTACCTTTGGCACGAATTATGGCCTTCAAGCGGACACCAAGTCCATCTCATCCATCCATCACGAAAATGACTGTGCGGTATTTTTACCCATTCCCGGCTAAGTGCCGTCTTGAGATGAGCGACACTATGGTATTTTTGTAGTTCTAACCTTATTCTCCAAAATGCTCAGGCGCAAAAGTACAACCGATTGAGATCCGGTTAATTTGGTCACCATTGTGCATTAGAATTTTTTTTTTTGTATTACAAATTTTTTTTTAACGAATATTTGTATAAATTCAATTAAAATTTTGATTGAAACATTTTTGGTGATATTTCGTTCTGTGTAAGAATTACATAATCTGTGTGAACCTGAAGTAGGCCCTTTAGGTTGGCCACCTTGTTTGCCAATGTAAACCCTCTGAATGCCATGTGATGACAAATATGTGCGCCACCGTACACGAAAAGTCATTACGATCAAGATGATGATGATGACAAGGAGAAGGGGGAGGATGATGGTGGCCAGTGAGAGTACATTTTATCGCATTGCTAACTTATTTGCCTTCTGCAGAAGAAGACCAAGTGATTACTACTACTCCTGCTTTGCCCCATGAACCACAGCCAAAGAATATTTTTTAAATAAGTTGTTATTGTTTGTTTTTAGCTGTTTAAAGGCTCATTACGTCTCCTTTTTTAACTAAACTGAGGATTTTTTTCTGGCGACCTGCAAATTTGGTGCCAGTCTCTTGGCCATTTGCCTTAATGTGACCCAAGTCCGAAAAAAATAAAATTCAGCTAACAGATGAAGTGTTACTGATTGCGTTGAATGCCATTGTGTTTAGAGCCTGGGTGCCAGCCAGCCAGCAAGTCATCCTGGTTTGCTAGTTACTTTTTGGGAATTTAAAATAAATGAAATCGTGGCCAAGAGTCAACCAGAAAAAAAGTTTGTAAATATTTCTGGTAACGCACGTAATTTTTTTGCTATATCATTGTTAAGTAGGAAAGTCAACGTATGTATGTGCATCTGCATTAATGCAGAAAAATGGAACTAAAGATTTCATTTAAGCGATCCATTAAATTTAGATTAAATCTCAAATAAGGGCTATTGGAAATCTTATTTTTGATTCAAAGACATTTAGCGAACAAATCGCAGAATTTATTGATTTATTTTTTTCTTAAAAACAAGGAAGAGTTCATATCGATTTTGGATTGAGATTTCAAGGAAAGTTTTAAATAATAATAATGGACTGGATGCTATGGGTGAACACAATCTTTAAGCCCTATATCTAAGCCAAAATGCACGGAAAATATTAATTTAGGATCCCAAAGCGGTGCAAAATTATATCAGAAGCAGTGAATTTTATATGTACCCATAGAATTGACGGTGAATGCTGTTCATGTTCCATGATACATATCGACATATATGAATACCCAGTAAAAAGTTCCAGAAGTGAAATATAATCGGATCAGAACCAACGCATATTTACAGGGCTTTCCAATATGAAAAGAGCTTCCAACAAACAGTGCAAACAGGCATAACACAATTAGCTTGCCAGCTTGAAAGTACTCCGTTTCCGGAACTTTTGCATTGTTTTAGTTTCAAGTTATGATATTGAAGTTTATTTAAATGAACAAAAATAAAAAAAAACAGATTTTTATATCTTTTTTTATATCCTCCACCATAGGATGGGGGGTATATAAATTTTGTTATGCCGTTTGTAACACATCGAAATATTGCTATAATACCCCATAAAGTGTATATACTCTGGGTCATGGTGAAATTCTGGGTCGATTTAGCCATGTCCGTCCGTCCGTCTGTTGAAATCACGCCAACATCCGAACGAAACAAGCTGTCGCCTAGAAACTTGATATAAGTCGCTATATTTGATGTAGGACGGATGGTTTTGCAAATGGGCCATATCGGACCACTTTTACGTATAGAACCCAATTATCGAGGTTTAAATTTGTCCAAATCGCACAGTGGTTCCAAATCGTTTTTTAATAATACAGCAACTTTTGAACGGATAAATACATCCACATATTTTTTTTCTTTGTATGAAAGCTGAGGTGTTTTTCTCTTAGTTTGTGAGTCCCTACTGGGTCCAAGTGCTGACCTGTAGGCGTTGAAAGTTAGTCACCTCGGGGGTATCAAATTTTGTTTTAGCTGTGAAATCCGCAATACGAGTAAAGAACCGATTTCGATGATTTCTTAGATGGATCGAACTTGTAAACCCCTTCAAAAAAGGTAATGAGCGTGTGCGACATATCTTATAGTTTCCGAGATATTAGCCCCACAATTTATTGTTTTGCAAAATGTCAACGAATTGGGGTCTGTATTTAGAACCTACAGGGCCGATCCTTATTTTCTTCTATTAACTGCAATCCCTACGAAATTCTTCGAATTTAGAAAGAAAAAAATTGTGCACCTTGTGCTTCAGATTAAAGGTTGTAAACTCCACAATTTAGAATTTCAAAAAAAAACACAGAATTTTGACAAATTTTTTCGAAAACGGCACCTACATTCTTTCTGTCGTAACATTTCTATACCCTCCACCATAGGATGGGGGCATATTAACTTTGTCATTCCGTTTGTAACATATCGAAATATTGCTCTAAGACCCCATAAAGTATATATATTCTGGGTCGCGGTGAAATTCTGAGTCGATCTAAGCATGTCCGTCCGTCCGTCTGTCTGTTGAAATCACGCTAACTTCCGAAAAAAACAAGCTATCGACTTGAAACTTGGCACGAGTAGCTGTTATTGATGTAGGTCGGATGGGCCATATCTGTCCGCTTTTACGTATAGCCCCCTTATATATGGACCCCCAGATTTGGCTTGCGGAGCCTCTAAGAGAAGCACATTTCATCCGATCTGGCTGAAATTTGATACGTGATGTTATTATATAGTCTCTAACAACCATGCAAAAATTGGGCCATATCGGCCGATAATTATATATTGCCCCATATAAACGGACCCCCAAATTTGGCTTGCGATCGCTCTAAGAGAAGCAAATTTCATCCGATCCGGCTGAAATTTGGTACACAAAAATTGGTCCATATCGGTCCATAATTATATATAGCCCCCATATAAACCGATCCCCCGATTTGGCTTGCGGAGCCTCTAAGAAACGAAAATTTCATCCGATCCGGTTGAAATTTGGTACATGGTGTTGGTATATGTTCTCTAATGACCATGCAAAAATTGGTCCATATCGGTCCATAATTATATATAGCCCCCATATAAATCGATTCCCAGATTTGTCCTCCGGAGCCTCTTGGAGGAGCAAAATTCATCCGATCCGGTAAAATTTGGAACATGGTGTTAGAATGTGGTCTCTAACAAACACTCAAGAATATGTCCATATCGGTCCATAATTATATATAGCCCCCATATAAACCGTTCCCCAGATTTGATCTCCGGAGCCTCTTGGAGGAGCAAAATTCATCCGATCCGGTTGAAATTTGCAACGTGGTGTTAGTATAAGGCGCTAATATCCATGCCAAAATTGGTCCATACCGGTCTATAGTTATATATAGCCGATCCCCAATCACACAAAAATTGATCCATATCGGTTCATATTCATGGTTGACACTCGAGCCAAAAATAATCGACCAAAATTTTATTTTTATGGAAAACATTGTCAAAATGTTATTTCTATAGAAAATTTTGTCAAAATTTTATTTCTATTGAAAATTTTGTCAAAATTTTATTTCTATAGACAATTTTGTAAAAATTTTATTTCTATAGAAAATTTTGTCAAAGTTTTATTTCTATAGAAAATTTTGTCAAAATTTTATTTCTATAGAAAATTTTGTCAAAATTTTATTTCTATAGACAATTTTGTATAAATTTCATTTCTATAGAAAATTTTGTCAAAGTTTTATTTCTATAGAAAATTTTGTCAAAATTTTATTTCTATAGAAAATTTTTTCCAAATTTTATTTCTATAGAAAATTTTTTCCAAACTTTACTTCTATAGAAAATGTTGTCAAAATTGTATTTCTATAGAAACTTTTAACTTAATTATATACGTATTTAATCGGCCTTTATTAGTTTAATATATACTACGTATGGGCTACCTTGTAATTTAGAAGACGGTGTTAGGAAGTTTTAAGATACCTTGGCAACCCAAGTAATTCGATTGTGGATGACAGTCTTCAGTAGAAGTTTCTACGCAATCCATGGTGGAGGGTACATAAGCTTCGTCCTGGCCGACCTTACGGCCGTATATACTTGTTTTTAAATAATTCTGCAACTTTTGAAATATATAAACATAATAAATATATAAACATAATTTTTAAGCTGAGGTGTTTTCCTTTAGTTTGCGAGTCCCTACTGGGTCCACGTGCTGATCTGTAGGCGTAGAAAGTTAGTCACCTAGGGGGTATCAAATTTTGTTTTAGCTGTCAAATACGCAATAATGAACCGATTTTGATGATTTCTTAGCTGGATAGAAACCCCTTCAAAAAAGGTAATGAGCGTGTGCGACTATATTTTATAGTTTGCGAGATATGGGCCCCACAATTTATTGTTTTGCAAAATTTGCAACAAAGTGGGGTCAGTATTTTTAACCTACAGGACCGATCCTTGTTTTCTGTTATTAACTGCAATCCCTACAAAATTCTGCGAATTTAGAAAGAAAAAATTGTGCACCTATGTGCTTTAGATTAAAAGTTGTAAACTCCACAATTTAGAATTTCACAAAAACAAAAAAACAGAATTTTGACAATTTTTTTCGAAAACAGCATCAAATCCGCAATAATGAACCGATTTTGATGATTTCTTAGCTGGATAGAAACCCCTTCAAAACAGGTAATGAGCGTGTGCGACAATATTTTATAGTTTGCGAGATATGGGCCCCACAATTTATTGTTTTGCAAAATTTGCAACAAAGTGGGGTCAGTATTTTTAACCTACAGGGCCGATCCTTGTTTACTTTTATTAACTGCAATCCCTACAAAATTCTTCGAATTTAGAAAGAAAAAATTGTGCACCTATGTGCTTTAGATTAAAAGTTGTAAACTCCACAATTTAGAATTTCAAAAAAAAAAAAACAGAATTTTGAGATTTTTTTCGAAAACAGCACCTACATTCTTTCTGTCGTAATATTTTTTTGTATATATCTCCCTATATTTTTTATACCCCTCACTATAGGATGTGGGGGTATATTAACTTTGCCATTCTGTTTGTAACACAGCGAGATATGGCTGTAAGACCCCATAAAGTTTATCTATTCTGGGTCGTGGTGAAATTCTGAGTCGATCTAAGCATGTCCGTCCGTCCTTCTGTTGAAATCACGCTAACTTCCGAACGAAACAAGCTATCGACTTGAAACTTGGCACAAGTAATAGTTGTTATTGATGTAGGTCGGATGGTATTGCAAATGGGCCATATCGGTCCACTTTTACGTATAGCCCCCATATAAACGGACCCCCAAATTTGGCTTTCCGATCCTCTAAGAGAAGCAAATTTCATCCGATCTGGTTGAAATTTGGTACGTGGTGTAAGTATATAGTCTCTAACAACCATGCAAAAATTGGTCCATATCGGCCCATAATTATATATTGCCCCATATAAACCGATCCCAAATTTGGCTTGCGGATCCTCTAAAAGAAGCAAATTTCATCCGATCCGGCTGAAATTTGGTACACAGTGTTAGTATATGGTCTTTAACAACCATGCAAAAACTGGTCTACATGAGTCCATAATTATATATAGCCCCCATATATACCGATCCCCAGATTTGGCTTGCGATGCCTCTAAGAGAAGCAACTTTCATCCTATCCGGCTGAAATTTGGTGCATGAAGTTAGTATATGGTTGCTCATAACCATGCAAAAATTGGTCCATACCGGTCTTAATTATATATAACCCCCATATAAACCGATCCCCAGATTTGGCTTGCGGAGCCTCTAAGAGAAACAAATTTCATCCGATCTGGCTGAAATTTGGTACATGGTGGTAGTGTATGGTCTCTAACAACCAAGCTAAAATTGGTCCACATCGATCCATAATTATATATAGTCCCCATATAAACCGATCTGTAGATTTGACCTCCGGAGCCTCTTGGAGGAGCAAAATTCATCCTATCTGGCTAAAATTTGGTACATGGTGTTAGTATATGGTCTCTAACAACCATGCAAAAATTGGTCCACATCGTCCTATAATTATATATAGCCCCCATATAAATCGATCCCCATATTTGACCTCCGGAGCCTATTGGAGGAGCAAAACTCATCCGATACGATTGAAATTTGGTACACGGTATTTAGTCTTTAAAAACCATGCAAAAATTCGTCCATATCGTTCCAATTATATATAGCCCCCAACCGATACGGTTGAAATTTGGTACACGGTATTTAGTCTTTAAAAACCATGTATTTAGTCTTTAAAAACCATGCAAAAATTCGTCCATATCGTTCCAATTATATAGCCCCCATATAAAACGATCCCCAGATTTGACCTCCGGAGCCTCTTGTTATATTGTGCTATTATATGGCCGCTAACAACCATGCCCAAATTGGTCCATATCGGTCTATAGCTATATCCGAACTTCTGGTAGAATTTATGCTATGTTTCAAGCAAAAACGTCTTTAAAATAATGTGTTGAAAAACAAGTCCTTTTTTAAAGATTTTTTGGTTTGTAGTCAAGATGCAAGTAGACAACAAATTTAAAGACAATTTCGTTAATTTTAAAGAATTTTTCTGAATTATTAAAGTCACGTTGATCTTAAACCAAAAAATTTTCTTTCATGTTATGATTCCCATTTTTAAGTCAAATCACTTAATTATAAGGACAATACGGCTTCATTGAAAAGTTTATCGACTTTTGGACAAGGAAAAAAACTTTATATTAGAGAAATGCGTCTTCTATGCTAAGCAAAATTTGCACTCGTATTTAAGGACATGAAATATTTGGCCTCACGAAAATATTTTTTTCAGTGTAGCCAGATACGCACTTATATGGTCCCAGAAGCCAGAGTTTTACCCCTTGCTTCAAATTTACACAAGGAGTACAATTTATAGTGTCTTCAATTGTGAAAAATTTAGTTTAATTCGATTCAGATTTAGATATAGCTACCATATATATATTTTGCCAGATTTACACTCATATGACCACAGAGGCCAAAATGTTACTCCCATTTACGTTAGACTTTGCACAGGGAGTAGAATTAACATTATGCCAAATCATGTTGAAATCGGTTCAGATATGGATTTAATAGGCACCAGGAGCCAGATTGTTGCCTTTATTTCGTGAGGTTTTTTACAAAGATTGTTGGTATTATCAAGTACGAAACATTTGGATGACATCGGTTCATATTTAGATATAGCTCCCATATATATCTTTCCCCGATTTACACTCACCGGAAGCCTAATTTTCGTTTCGATTTACTTGAAATTTTGTACTTAGAGTATCATTAAGATTTTAGGAATGTAACCAAGTTTAGTTCACACTGATTAGGAGTTTGTTTGGAAGAAAAGTATATATTTTTTGTGATAAATGTTGGTTATTTTACAGGATGTAAAAACAATTTCGTAAAGACTAACTCAAAAGAAATTTCTTTTCTGGCTAATTGAATCTTCCCTCCAATCTTTCTCACAAGTGTTTTTTTTTCTAGTTCTTGCACTTTTTCTGTAATACAAACAATGTGAAAGAAATTATTAGGAGCAATGCTTCAACTTTAAAAAAAAATATTCATATAATCTCATGTGTAGAAAATTTTATTTATGCATAGGTATGTATACAATATTTTTATACCCTAAACTACATAGGGGTTATTATACCCTAAACCAAAAAATGTGCCTACCAGAAATATTGATTTTAGAAATATATACCGATATACCGATTTTAAAATATATACCGATCGACTCAGAATCACCTACTGAGTCGATCTAGCGCTTGGTGTCCATCCGTCTGTCCATGTATTTGTTGTTCACAGGATTCCGGTCGCAATTATTAACCGATTTTGATGAAATTTGGTACAGGGAGTTTTTTGGCACAAGGACTAACGCTATTGAATTTGGAAGAAATCGGATCAAATTTAGATATAGCTCCCATATATGTATCGCCCGATTTCGACAAATGGGGTCACGTTGTGTTTTTTTTTCAAACGGATCGTCACCAAATTTGGCAAAAGGTAATCTTTTTTACCGCCCTTCAAGTCTGCAAAATTTCATCCAAATCAGTTCAGATTTAGATATAGCTCTCATATATATGTATCGCCCGATTTTCCCAAATTTGGCGACAAAACCCTAATTTATCAACCGATCTTACTCAAAGTTAGCTAAATGTAATCTTCCATAGCATTAACTATATGTGTAAAAAATCATCGAAATCGGTTCAGATTTAGCTACAGCTCCCATATATATGTACCGCCCGATTTTTCTAAATTCGGCCATAAAACCCTTATTTATCAACCGATCTTACTCAAAGTCGGCTAAATGTAATCTTCTATAGCACTAACTATATGTGCGAAATATCATCGAAATCGGTTCAGATTTAGATATAGCTCGCATATATATGTATAGCCCGATTTTCCCAAATTTGGCCATAGAACCCTTATTTACTAACCGATCTTACTCAAAGTTGGCTAGATCCAGTCCACTATAGTACTAACGGTATTTGCAAAATTTCATCAAAATCGGTTCAGATGTAGATATAGCTCCCATATATGTATCGCCCGATTTTGAAAAATTCACCCCTAATAACCTTATTTTTGACCGTAGAGGCCTCATTTCTTAACTGATATTTCTCAAATTTTGAACAAGGTAACCTTTTGTGATATTAATCAAACCCGCAAAATATTATGCAAATTGGTTCAGATTTAAATATAGCTTCCATATATATACATCGCTCTATTTTCCCTAATTTGGCCATAGTACTCTTATTTATTAACCAATGTTACTCAAATTTTAAATTTTGATGTACTACCCGATAGTATTTATACGTACTTGTAGCTCTTACATAAGAATATTGCTCGATTTTTACAAATTTGGAGTTATTACCCACACTAATTGAACGATTTTCTCTTTTTTAATAATGGGCTCAATATTAGTGGCATACTAACTCTTTTGGTGCAAAATAAACTATAGCTCCTAATATTAGACATTTCTGCTCAGATTGTGACACGACACCCATAAACATGTACCCGCCTTTATGTTCTCCAAAACCTATACCAATGATACCCCACAAATGCTTATGTTTACTAATTCAGTAGGGGTGGTTTAGGGTATGATATAGTCGGCCCCGTCCGACTTTCTACTTTACTCACGGGAGCCACCGTGGTGCAATGGTTAGCATGCCCGCCTTGCATACACAAGGTCGTGGGTTCGATTCCTGCTTCGACCGAACACCAAAAAAAGTTTTTCAGCGGTGGATTATCTCACCTCAGTAATGCTGGTGACATTTCTGAGGGTTTCAAAGCTTCTCTAAGTGGTTTCACTGCAATGTGGAACGCCGTTCGCACTCGGCTATAAAAAGGAGGTCCCTTGTCATTGAGCTTAACATGGAATCGGGCAGCACTCAGTGATAAGAGAGAAGTTCACCAATGTGGTATCACAATGGACTGAATAGTCTAAGTGAGCCTGATACATCGGGCTGTCACCTAACCTAACCTACTTTACTCACTGGTTATAATATTAAATTGAGCCGACGGGCTTTTTGGGCAGCAAATAAATCAATGACTTCTTCAGTCGGCACATTTATTCCGCGATGAACCGACATTAATGCCAATCCTTTGAGACTACTTTCGCTACTCGAATTTCTTAGATACGTCTTTAATCTCTTCATTGTTGAAAATGAACGTTCGGATGAGCACGTAGTAACTGCAGGGATGGAAAATGCAGTACTATAGTACTTTTTTCAAACCTTTTTCACCCCGGTCAGTACCGTAGTACCCCCGCGAATGATGTAGTACCTTTTGTGTAGACATTTTTGAGTCGATATCAGATTTATGGTACAATAGCTTTGACAAAATATTTTAATATTTTGAGAAAGTCTTTATCAACCTTATTTGTTAATAGTCTTTTACAAATATGGCAAAACAGACATGTTCATGTGGGAAGAAAATCTCGATTTTGTAAGACATAGTCAAAAACAGGATTTTATTGAACTTCAAGAAAGTTTTAGTCGAAAAAAGAATGCGATTCTATATTATCGATTTTTATTTCGGTAGAAAATGTTGTCAAAATTTTATTTCTATATAGAATTTTTGCAAAAGTTTATTTTTATAGAAAAATTTGTCAAAATTTTATTTCAATTGAAAATTTTGTAAAAATTTTATTTCTATAGGAAATTTTTTCAAAATTTTATTTCTATAGAAAATTTTGTCAAAATTTTATTTTCTTTAAAATTCAGTCTCTCGACAATAATCTTTCCGCTCAAAAAATACCTTTTTTGTTCTTTCTTAAAAATTGTATTTTCCATCCCTGAGTAACTGGCAAAGTGACCAAAATTTTTAAAAGAATATGCACGTTTGGAAATATCTCTTTATTGCTTCCATCGCTGAATTAGGCAGGGTTTTTCGCAGGTTTTGCGCCATTTCATTTACACTTGTGTGTTTGGCTGTTTCGTTGTTGTTGCTTTGGCCAAACAAAGCGAGTCATGTTCACAAAAAGAACAATAAACACACATAAAAAGCAGAAATACATTTTCCAAAAATGAAATTTGTGGTGCGAGAACAAAAATAATTTTTTTTTCGACCGTCGTTTGACGGGCTTTTCAACTAGTATTCTAGGATTTGTGCAAGTTTTATAGGTAAGCATTTTTCAAAATAAAACCTCCAGCTTTTCTTCAACATCTTCGATAAGATTTTTCTATGCAGCTAAAAATATATATTTATTTATATAAAAATATTCATTCATTTCGGGGGGGGGGGGGGGTTTGATCCCCCTCATCCCCCCCCCTGAATACGGCCTTGAGAGAGTTGTTGCTATTGATCATTTTTTCGTCCAATACGTAGAGGAATCCACTGCAAATTATTTTTCCCGGGAATATTTCAAAATTCATATTGAGTATATTTTTGTTTCTGTTGTATTAATTAAATTTTTAATTTAATATTTTTAAAACACAATTAAGAATTTAATTGTAAAAATGTTCGTGAATATTTTTTTCTGTGGGTATACTACGCGCTTAGCAAAATAGTTAGTTTTAACAAAATGAAATAAACCCCCAAAAATAATTCGTTGGGGTTAATTTAATCACTTAAATAGAGTGTAAATATCCCAAATATGCAATATGAAGCTTTATTTCATTTCGGTTTTGGGGCATTATTTCTTGGGGGCTTATTTCCCGGAGCCGCAGCAAACCCCACAACATTCAAGCCATCTTGGCAAGATCTAGTTCATATCCTTGTAAAATTTTCACTGCGAAGTAGTAAAAAAATAGAAATGCCACAACTTTACCTATACCTTTAATTCATATATATCGCCCGATAAATCATAAATGCACTTTTGTGCAATTGCATAAAATTGACATTAGCTTTATATTTCTCATATTTTCTAATAACATTGTGTTACGCCTCAGGAAGTTAGCCGATTTAAATTTTAAGCGTAGAAATTTTGTCCCAACAAATTTGAAGATGGTATCAAAAATTTTGGTATATGGTTGCCACTCGTGCCAAAAATAATCTACCAAAATTTGAAGAAACCTTTACCACAATCTACCAAATTAAAAAAAAAATTGAAGTTTTTGATCAAATCTTAGTGCTTAGTATGAAATTTTCTTTTTTCGAATGAATGAATAATCCCTCCTTTTTTTGGGAAATATATTGAAATTTTCTATATTGAAATATAGAAAATTTTCTCAAAATTTTATTTATACATAGAAAAATTTCTCTAATTTTATTTCTATAGAAAATGTTCTCAAAATTTCATTTCTATAGAAAATTTTGTCAACATTTTATTTCTATAGAAAATGTATTAACATTTTATTTGTATAGAAAAAGTTTATTTCTATAGCAAATTTTTCACAAAATTTTATTTCTAAAGAATATTTTGTCAAAATTTTATTTATATATCAAATATTCTCAAAATTTTATTCGTATAGAATTTTTTTTATTAATTTTATTCGTATAGAACATTTTTTCAAATTTTATTTATCTAGAAAATTCTCTCGAAAATGTTCTCACAATTTATTTAATTTAAAAAAAAAATTCTTAAAATTTTAGTTCTATAGAAAAAATTCAAAAAATATTTTTTCTGTTAAAAATTTTTCAAAATTTAATTTCTGTTGAAAATTTTTTCAAAATTTTATTTCTACAGATATTTTTCTCTTAAAGTTTTAATTGTATAGTTTTAATTGTATATAAAGTTTTATTGTATAGAAATTTTTCTCTTAAAGTTTTAATTCTATAAACAATTTTCTAAAAATTTTATTTCCGTTGAAAATTTTTTCAATATTTAATTTCTGTTGAAATTTTTTCAAAATTTTTTCTATAGAAATTTTTCTCTTAAAGTTTTAAATAGAAAATTTTCTAACGATTTTATTTCTGTTGAAAATTTTTTCAATATTTAATTTCTGTTGAAAATTTTTTTTAAAATTTAATTTCTATAGAAAATTTTGCCAATTTTTTTTTTATAGAAAATTTTGTCAACATTTTATTTCTATATTTTTTTTTACAAAATTTTATTTTTATAGAAAATTTTCTTAAAATTTTAGTTCTATAGAAAATTTTCTAAAAATTTTATTTCTGTTGAAAAATTTTCAAAAATTAATTTCTGTTGAAAAATTTTCAAAAATTAATTTCTCTTGAACATTTGTTCAAAATTTTATTTTTATAGAAAAATTTCTCTTAAAGTTTTAATTCTATAGACAATTTTCTAAAAATTTTATTTCTGTTGAAGATTTTTTCAATATTTAATTTCTGTTGAAAATTGTTTAAAAATTTTATTTCTATAGAAATGTTCCTCTTAAAGTTTTAATTCTATAGACAATTTTCTAAAAATTTTATTTCTGTTGAAGATTTTTCAATATTTAATTTCTGTTGAAAATTTTTTCAAAATTTTATTTCTATAGAAATTTTTATCTTAAAGTTTTAAACAGAAAGTTTTCTAAAAATTTTATTTCTGTTGAAAATTTTTTCAATATTTAATTTCTGTTGACAATTTTTTGTAAAATTTAATTTCTATAGAACATTTTGTCAACATTTTATTTCTATATTTTTTTTTTTTATAAAATTTTATTTTTATAGAAAATTTTCTTAAAATTTTATTTCTATAGAAAATGTTAAAAAAATTTATTTCTGTTGAAAAATTTTCAAAAATTAATTTCTGTTGAAAATTTTTTCAAAACTTTATTTTTATAGAGAAATTTCTCTTAAAGTTTTAATTCTATAGAAAATTTTCTAAAAATTTTATTTGTGTTGAAATTTTTTTCACTATTTAATTTCTGTTGAAAATTGTTTCAAAATGTTATTTCTATATAAATTTTCCTCTTAAAGTTTTAATTCTATAGACAATTTTCTAAAAATTTTATTTCTGTTGAAGATTTTTCAATATTTAATTTCTGTTGAAACTTTTTTCAAAATTTTATTTCTATAGAAATTTTTTAAATTTAAATCCACTAGAAAATTTTCTCAATTTTTGTTTCTTCAATTTGTTATTCCTCTCGAAAATGTTCTCAAAATTTTATTTCTATAGAAAATGTTCTCAAAATTTTGTTTCTGTAGAATATTTTCTAAACATTTTATTTCTATTGATTTTTTTTGTCAACATTTTATTTCTATTAAAGTGTTTCCAATATTTTATTTTATAGAAAATTTGGTCAAATACCATTTGCAGAGAAAATTTAAGTACTTCTTAGTTAGAGAGAAATGTTTCGCAAAGTCTACCAACATAGATTTCTTGATGATTCTACAAATCTAACAAATAGTAAAAAATCTACCAGTTTTGGTAGAATTCTACCAACTGTGGCAACCGTGATACTTAGTGGTGAATATAGTCGGACCCGCCCGAATTTAGACTTTAACATACTTAATTGTTTCATATATATTTTTTTAAATGTGCATTCAAGAAAAAATGCATAATTCTCTTTGTTTGCAAAACGTTCCCAATACAACATCTACACTTAAAAAAATTTAAATTTTTCATGAAAAAAACAATGCAAATATTATGAACTGTGCTTTATATAAAATTTTTTCATTTTACAGAAATTTGTTCTTAATATTGTGGAAATTGTGCGTCCTATGAAATGATGAAATGTTAAGTAAAAGGAAGTTTCTAATTTTCACTACAATTTCTAAGTGACTTCGAATTGATCACATATCACATAATAGGTCAACTGGAATACATCCTATAACCCGCCATAATAAATTAATACCAGAATCTAGGATATGGGCTTGGCACAATTTCTTAAAATTTACGACTTTTCAAATGAACTTCAACATTGGCTCAAAAATACACAGAAGGGATACTACCGCACCTTACTCTTCTACCAGAAAACAAAAAACGCAAATCAACAGAAAAACCAGGAGGTTCATAAAATCAGCAGCAAACCACGAGTTTTAAGTAAATCATTGCTAATACAAACAATAAAACAATAACTTAATTTAAACTCCAAAAGCATTGGCCCCAAATACTTGGGCTTCCAATATTGCTTTAGGTTTTATGGCAAAAAACAAAAAAAAATGCATTCAAACGTAATGAAATGAACAAAAAATTCGGACATAAATGAACAACTACCAGATATTTTGCCGGTGGTATGTCAGAAATGTTCCAGCCGACACAAGCGACACATTCAATGATGTTTTTTGTTTTGCTTCGTGAGAAGAGGAGGAGAAGTGGAAACCAAACAAATATCATGCAACAGGTAAAGCCAACTAAGGCTAGAATGGCTGGCTGGCAGACCGCCGTGGTTATTGCCATCATCGCCAATACCACCTCCACCGGTGCAATTATTGTCAGGCTAAAACGCCACTTGAGTGCTGCACAACAGCTAATAAATGTAAGTAAAACGGCTCAGGCTTAAAGCGCCAATTACAAAAAACTTCAAATGGTCTAAAATCACCTACGATACCCAATCGATTACTTGTAAACGGCTTAAATTTACAATGGAGTAGCTTTTACTTGCGATGAGGGGGCGGGTGGGTCCTGAGTGCCAAGTCAATCAGCTTGCAAGGGTTAGTTTAGTGCAGCATATATCTCGTAACGATTTGCTACAAATAGATTTACGCTACATTGTTAGAGATTAAAACACACAAAAGTGAAATAAATACAAGTACCTCTAAGGTAGGTTTTTTTTAATTTTTTTTCTCAGGGACTAACTCAAAAGATTTAATAACGAGGGTGGTATATAACATTGAAGGTGGTACACGCAAAAAAATAATTCTTTCCTCCCAAACGAAATTTTAGACAAACAAAGTTCGTTTCTCATTTGCTTTTCGCTGTAAGGAAGTGTATTTGGAAGAAAAGTATATACTTTTTGTGATAAACGTTTATTCTTTTCCAGGATGTAAAAACAATTTCATAAAGACTAACTCAAAAAAATTTTTTTTTCTGGCTAATTGCATTTTCCCTCACATCTTTCTCACTTCCACGAAGATGTTTAGTTCTTAGCACCTTTTTCTGTAATACAAACAATGTAGAAGAAATTATACGATTTTATAAATTTTTAAAATTTTTTTACCTTTCGCCTGGACTGAGAATCGAACCGCGGACCATGCACTTTGTAAGCCAACACACTAACCACTGAGCTATGTACCTGTTATGGTCATCAATAGATAAATATCCATATAAGTTATATTTATATAGCATAGCTTGCGGCGCCCACGAACAAACATTTAGTTTGGCACCGTGGAGCAGTGGTTGCTACGTCTGACTCTCATGCCAAGGGTCGTGGGTTCGATCCCTGCTTCGACCAAAGTTTTTTTTTTTTTTTTTTTTTTTTTTTTTTTTTACATACATTCTACATATGTTCGGAAGATTCCGAAAAAAATGTTCAACATTACATTGTACTATATTATATTTTGCACTGTAAAATGTGTTTTATTAAAGACCAAAAGTCAGAAAAGAACAGTGTTTGATATAAACGAAATGGACTCTGTTGTTGTTTCAAAAATAACTTTGTTTATTGAAAAAATAATAACTTTGTAACAAACGAATTTTTTTGGTGATAAAAGTTTAAAATTTTCGAAGCAATTCAAAAAACTCTAACAAAAGAAAAACGTTTTCGGTACACGTTTTCCAAACGTTTTTTTTCTTTGCGTTTATATGATGAACAATTATGAATCTTAAGACTATATAATCTACCAGTCGTTACCTTCGGACTTCTTCTCAAAATTTTCTCAAACCAGAAGGTTATACTAAGACTTAACATATACAAAAGAAAGTCATCCACAATTCGGATGAAATTTGCTTTTCCATGTGGCTCCAGAATTCAAATCTCGGGGTCGGTTTATATTGGCGCTGTATTAAATTATGAACCAATATGAAACAATTTTTGGATGATTATTAAAAGGCATATACTGACACCATGTACCAACTTTCCACCGGATCAGAAGAAATTTGGTCTTTCAGTAATCAAATCTGGGAATCGGTTTATATGGAAAACAATTTGCAGCAATTTTAGCATGATTGTTAGAGGGCATATACTAACATTATAAACCAAATTTCAACGGGTTCGGATTAAATATGCTAAGGGTATCCGGAAGTTTAATTTGGTGGTCGGTTTATAATTAAAAGAGTTCCGATTTCGCCATTTGCAATATCAATACCCAAGCAAAAAAGAGCATCCAAAAATGTAAATTGGATACCCAATTTGTGATCCCGAAGTAGTGCAAACCTGGATCATCTGCAATGAATTTACATGGGCTTGTCATAGGACGGTAGTACCCCATTTTTGGATCCTTTTCATTGCTTTAGAAGTCGTGTCTTGAAAGTTCATTTGGATGAAGAAATTAAAAAAAAAAAAAACTAAAAACTAAATATTTTTCTCCAATTTCACTTTTTATTTTTATCTGTATTTTTTGTTACAGTTTTTTTTGTTACAGTGCTTTAAATAGCTTTGGACCATTTAAATCCCCCGGACCTGACGGAATTACCCCGGCGGAATTACAAGCAGTGGCTGAAAGAATTATACCCTGGTTGACGGTGATATTATATATCTTATATATACGATGTGTAAACTTAGCATATATTCCAGAAAAGTGGAGGGAAACAAAAGTCGTCTTCATACCTAAAGCAGGAAAAGCCTCTCACTCGAGTGCGAAGGATTTCCGACCAATCAGCTTATCCTCATTCCTACTTAAGACCCTGGAGAGGATGATAGACATGTATCTTAGAACTAGCGTGGATTCAAGTTTGCTCTCGAAACGACAGCATGCATACTCGAATTGCAGGTCTACTGAGACCGCACTACATGAACTAGTCAGCTTTATTGCAAGCTCACTATCTGTCAAAGAATACACAATCGTGGCGTTTCTAGACATCGAAGGGCGTTCAATAATGTCCATCCGAGCTCTATATTAAATGGACTAACAACTCTGAATGTTGATCCAGGTATACTTAGGCTGTTAGACGAACTTCTAATAAGGAGACGTATTTCAGCCACACTAGGACAAGCAAACATACAAAGGTATGTGAACAGAGGCACTCCCCAAGGAGGAGTTCTATCACCTCTTCTTTGGAATGTTGCTATAAACAACCTTCTGGTTTCTCTAGAAAAAGAAAGGATAAAAGTGGTGGCATACGCAGATGATGTGTCGCTAGCAGTCAGGGGAAAATTCCCATCCACAATCAGAGATATTATACAGAGAGCTCTCCGGATTACTGAGAAATGGGCGAAAGATAATGGTCTTTGTGTAAATCCAGCAAAGACAGAAATAGTCATGTACTGCAAAGATCGCCAAACTCCCACGGTTAGGCCCATTTCCTTAGGGGGTACTGAAATTCCCTTTGGTGAGTGTGCAAAATACCTTGGCGTTATTTTGGACAGGAAGCTGAATTTTAGGCTTAATATTGAAGAGAGGGCGAGAAAAGCCACGGTAGCTTTGAACTCGTGCAAAAAGGCAATAGGGAAAAAGTGGGGACTAAGACCAAAAATTGTGCATTGGCTATACACGGCAGTGGTTAGACCTATAATGCTATATGGTGTTGTAGTCTGGTGGCCGGCACTTCAGAAACCGACTTGTTTAGATAAAGTTCAGCGTATGGCGAGCTTATGTATCTCAGGCGCATTTAGTAAGACAGGAACAGACTCCCTTAATGTCATGCTACATCTATTGCCTTTAGACATTTTGGCCAAACAGTCAGCTGCAACAACGGCTGTGCGGTTGCGCGAGCTATCGCTGTGGTCGGAAAAAATGTACGGTCATAGTTCAGTCCTCAAAGTAATGCCAGATGTGCCTAACGTAGTGGATTACACAAACCACTTTTCGACAAAAAGTTTGAAACTCTAATTCCCAACAGTGAGGCGTGGTGTACACAGACCCCGGGGAATAAAAGATATATAGATTTCTATACTGATGGCTCCAAATTGAATGGACAAGTGGAGTTTGGAGTATATTCTAATGATCTGAAACTTCGAATAGCGAAAAGATTACCTAATCACTGTAGTGTTTTTCAGGCTGAAATATTAGCAATAAGAGAGGTGACGAAGTAATGTTCCATAAAATGTGGGGACAGTCAACTTGCAATAAAATCCTTGGACTCTGTGTTCCTTAACTCTAAAACGGCCATAGACTGCCGCAAATCTCTCAACGAGATGGGTGAGCAGTACAATATTCACCTAATATGGGTGCCTGGCCATAGGAACATACCGGGGTACTGCGAAGCAGATGTGTTAGCACGGCTACACGCTCATAAAAAATCGCTTCTGTAACATATACTCCCAAACATATTTTGCTTCAAGCATATACATTTTTGGGTATTGCCCAAACATTTATATGTTTGATCTCTTCCAATATATAATATGTTTGAAAGCATATTAGTCTAAACAATATATGTTTGGGTAGTCTAAGTTCCAAACTTTTTGTATTTTTGCATCCAAATTCAATAATGTTGTCTTCCAAAAAACAATATGTTATTATGTGAACATATAATATGTTTGGAAGCATTTTGCACCCAAAAATATTATATGCTTAAAAAATTCTCCCAAAATTTTATTTATTTATATATTTACAATCATAACGAATTATGAAAATAAACAAGTAATATAGGTGCTAACAACATAGGTTTTCGACCTGAATGCTCAAAAATTTGTTTCTGCCCAATTGTATATTCCCCCACATCTTTCTCACTTCCACGAGATTTTTTAGTTCTTAGCACCTTTTTCTGTAATACAAACATTGTAGAAGAAATTATTCAATTGTATGATTTTTTTTATTTTAATTTTACCTTTTGCCGGACGGGGATTCGAACAGCGGACCACACAGTTTGTAAGGATCAAAGAAGTAGCTGATCAATTGCCCAAGGAAAAATAAAATGTTAATTTTGTAATAACAAGCAACAACCACCAACTTAATTCAATATCGCTCCCTGTTAAATAGCGCTCCAAGCTACTAAACCCATATATGTTTATAGGCTATTTCTAAATTAATATATGTTTGCATCCAAGCATATTATATTTACAAACATTTTATGTCCCAAACATAATATGTTCTAACATATTAACATATATGTCCCAAACATGTTATGCTAGTTTATGAACATTATATGCTTGCACTCAAAAATATTGTGTTTAAAAATTTGTGTTCCAAACATATAATGTTTATAGCCAAACATATGAAAAACAGCCTTTTTCATCCGTGTAGGAACTACCTTACATATTCCAGGGGAACTAGAATCTGTTGGTATGCCTCTGGCCACCTGCAAGCTCTTACTGCGTGAGAAGGCTGTTATGATGGCCAATATTCGATGGGAGAATTGCAAGGGTTGTAACGACACCAAGCAAATATGGCCCCATTTAAACTTAAACCACACACTTGATATGCTAGTGTTCTCAAGGCGTCAGATAGCACTCCTGATATCTGCGATAACGGGTCGCTGCCTGATAGGCGAATTTGCAAAAATATAGGTGCGAAATATAATGACTATTGTATAAGCTGTCATGATGTGGAGGAAAAGGAATCAATTAAACACCTCTTGTGTGAGTGTCCTGCTTTTTGTGTATGGCGTAAGCGAATTTTAGGAGCATATAGCTTTAGATTACTGGCGGACCTGGAAAACGTTAACTTACGTTACATTAACGTTAAGCAGTTTGTTAATGTTTTTGGAGCAATCTGGTTGGTTCCACAAAAGTAAATAATAGAGAAGGTTCAGTGGTTAACACTAGAAGTGCCCATATGTAATAGGTACTTTTAGTTATGTGGTATCACAATGGACTGAATATTCTAAGTGAGCCTGAAATTTAATCGGGCTGCCACTTTAACCCAACCTAACCTAACCTACAGTTTTATTTTCTTATTATATAATTTTTACAAATCGAAAAACTTCTTCGCTTCCTCCAGGGGTTGAACCTGAGTCGGTTGGCACCATAACAGAACGCTTTTCAGCCTCAAACGCCACCACGGTAAAAACTTACTCACGCACACTGACGCACATTATTGTTTGTTAGGACTCACGCTCCCGCACACTCACGAAAAGAAAATTTGTACTCATGCACGAAAATGTCGTAACTCACAAAAAATACCGTGACTCACGAAAAAATGTCGTGACTCGCGAATAATTTTATGAGTAATATACTTTAGACACATGTCTTAAAACATGAGCATGATTAAAATCGGAGCGGTATTAAACTCTTAACATCCTAGGTGTCACTAAAATTGTAAATGGATTCAACTCGTAAGCGTTTTATGTTCGTGAGCGGGATTATTTTCGTGAACGTATTCGTTACTCACGCACACTCACGAAGAAATTGTTTTCGTGACTCACGCTCACGCACGACATATAGTTTGTTAATCACGCTCACGCATACTCACGCCGTGGCCATCAGCGTGAGTCACGAAAATTTTCGTGAGTTTTCGTGTCTAATTCAAATGTTTGTGATATGAACCTAATATTATACCACGGCATGACATTCTAACCACTTCTTTAGATATTCTTTATTATTATGAATGTAAATCTAAAGTATGCTGGTTCAAAATTTCACCAGCGACAATTTTTTATCAAATATTTTTCTAAAAAATTACATCGTTTTTATTTTGTTATTTATTTTTGTATAAATATATTTTTCCAATAAAAAAATCAACAAAAAATTCAAAATTATTGTAAACAAAAGAACTCCCATGGTAGTGAAAAAGTCAAACGGCACAGGTTGAAATTGCAGCGGGGATGAAATTTAATTTTTTTTATACCCTCCACCATAGGATGGGGGTATATTAACTTTGTCATTCCGTTTGTAACACATCGAAATATTGCTCTAAGACCCTATAAAGTATATATATTCTGGGTCGTGGTGAAATTCCGAGTCGATCTAAACATGTCCGTCCGTCCGTCCGTCTGTCCGTCCGTCTGTCCGTCTGTCCGGCTGTCCGTCCGTCTGTGGAAATCACGCTAACTTCCGAACGAAATAAGCTATCAACTTGAAACTTGGCACAAGTAGTTGTTATTGATGTAGGTCGGATGGTATTGAAAATGGGCCATATCGGACCACGTTTACGTATAGCCCCCATATAAACCGATCCCCAAATTTGGCTTGGGGAGCCTCCCGGAGCATCAAAATTCATCCGATCCGGTTGAAATTTGGTACGTGGTCTTAGTATACGGTCTCTAACAACCATGCAAAAATTGGTCCATATCGGTCCATAATTATATATAGCCCCCATATAAACCGATCCCCAGATTTGAACTCCGGAGCCTCTTGGAGGGGCAAAATTCATCCGATCCGATTGAAATTTGGTACCTGATGTTAGTATATGGTCTCTAACAACCATGCAAAAATTGGTACATATCGGTCCTTAATTATATATAGTCCCCATATAAACCGATCCCCATATTTGACCTCCGGAGACTTTTGGAGGGACAAAATTCATCCGATCCGGTTGAAATTTGGTACCTGATGTTAGTATACGGCCTCTAACAACCATGCAAAAATTGGTCCATATCGGTCCATAATTATATATAGCTCCCATATAAACCGATCCCCAGATTTGACCACCGGAGCCTCTTGGAGGGGCAAAATTCATCCGATCCAGTTGAAATTTGGTACCTGATGTTAGTATATGGTCTCTAACAACCATGCAAAAATTGGTCCATATCGGTCCATAATTATATATAGCCCCCATATAAACCGATCCCCAGATTTGGCCACCGGAGCCTCTTGGAGGGGCAAAATTCATCCGATCCGGTTGAAATTTGGTACCTGATGTTAGTTTACGGCCTCTAACAACCATGCAAAAATTGGTCCATATCGGTCCATAATTATATATAGCCCCCATATAAACCGATCCCCAGATTTGACCTCCGGAGCCTCTTGGAAGAGCAAAATTCATCCGATCCAGTTGAAATTTGGTACATGGTGTAAGTATATGGTCTCTAACAACCATGCAAAAATTGGTCCATATCGGTCCATAATTATATATAGTTCCCATATAAACCGTCCCCAGATTTGACGTCCGGAACCTCTTGGAGGAGCAAAAGTCATCCGATACGGTTGAAATTTGGTACATTTTGTCAATATATGGCCTCTAACAGCCATGTAAAAATTGGTCCATATCGGTCTTTAGTTATATATAGCCGATGACTTATTACACAAAAATTGGTCCATATCGCCAAAAATAATCAACCAAAACTTTATTTCCATAGAAAATTTTGTCAAATTTTATTACTATAGAAAGTTTTGTCAAAAGTTTATTTCTGTACAAATGTTTGTCAAAATTTTATTTCCATAGAAAATTTTGTCAAAATTTTATTTCTATAGAAAATTTTGTAATCTACCAAAACTTTATTTCCATAGAAAATTTTGTCAAATTTTATTACTATAGAAAGTTTTGTTAAAATTTCATTTCTATAGAAAGTTTTGTAAAAAGTTTATTTCTATAGAAATGTTTGTCAAAATTTTATTTCTATAGAAAATTTTGTAAAAAATTTATTTCTGTAGAAAATTTTGTCAACATTTTATTTCTATACAAAATTTTGTCAAAATTTCATTTCTATACAAAATTTTGTCAACATTTTATTTCTATAGAAATTTTTGTCAAAATTGTATTGCTATAGAAAATTTTGTCAACATTTTACTTCCATAGAAAATTTTGTCAACATTTTATTTCTATAGAAAATTTTGTCAAGTTTTTATTTCTATAGAAAATTTTGTCAAATTATTATTTCTATAGAAAATTTTGTCAAAATTTTATTTCTATAGAAAATTTTGTCAAGGTTTCATTTCTATAGAAAATTTTGTCAAAATTTTATTTCTATAGAAAATTTTGTCAAGGTTTCATTTCTATAGAAAATTTTGTCAAAATTTTATTTCTATAGAAAATTTTGTCAAACTAGATTATATACGTATTTAATCGGCCTTTTTTTGTTTAATATATACCCCGTATGGGCTAACGTACAATTTAGAAGACAGTGTTAACAAGTTTTACGATATCTTGCCATCGGCAAGTGTTATCGCAACCCAAGTAATTCGATTGTGGATGACAGCCTTTAGTAGAAGTTCCTACGCAATCCATGGTGGAGGGTACATAAGATTCGGCCTGGCCGAACTTACGGCCGTATATACTTGTTAATTCTTCATTTTAGCTTGTTTGTATTACTTTTTCTTTTACTTTTTTTAATCAAAAATCGATGGGGGGATCCCCCGAAGAGCTTTAAAAGAAATGTTTCTGGACTTGTCCAAAGGACTGCATCGGAAGTTGAAAAAACGTTTACGTATAGCCCCCATATAAACCGATCCCCAAATTTGGCTTGGGGAGCCTTCCGGAGCATCAAAATTCATCCGATCCGGTTGAAATTTGGTACGTGGTCTTAGTATACGGTCTCTAACAACCATGCAAAAATTGGTCCATATCGGTCCATAATTATATATAGCCCCCATATAAACCGATCCCCAGATTTGACCTCCGGAGCCTCTTGGAGGGGCAAAATTCATCCGATCCGATTGAAATTTGGTACCTGATGTTAGTATATGGTCTCTAACAACCATGCAAAAATTGGTACATATCGGTCCTTAATTATATATAGCCCCCATATAAACCGATCCCCATATTTGACCTCCGGAGACTTTTGGAGGGGCAAAATTCATCCGATCCGGTTGAAATTTGGTACCTGATGTTAGTATACGGCCTCTAACAACCATGCAAAAATTGGTCCATATCGGTCCATAATTATATATATCTCCCATATAAACCGATCCCCAGATTTGACCACCGGAGCCTCTTGGAGGGGCAAAATTCATCCGATCCAGTTGAAATTTGGTACCTGATGTTAGTATATGGTCTCTAACAACCATGCAAAAATTGGTCCATATCGGTCCATAATTATATATAGCCCCCATATAAACCGATCCCCAGATTTGGCCACCGGAGCCTCTTGGAGGGGCAAAATTCATCCGATCCGGTTGAAATTTGGTACCTGATGTTAGTTTACGGCCTCTAATAACCATGCAAAAATTGGTCCATATCGGTCCATAATTATATATAGCCCCCATATAAACCGATCCCCAGATTTGACCTCCGGAGCCTCTTGGAAGAGCAAAATTCATCCGATCCAGTTGAAATTTGGTACATGGTGTTAGTATATGGTCTCTAACAACCATGCAAAAATTGGTCCATATCGGTCCATAATTATATATAGTTCCCATATAAACCGTCCCCAGATTTGACGTTCGGAACCTCTTGGAGGAGCAAAAGTCATCCGATACGGTTGAAATTTGGTACATTTTGTCAATATATGGCCTCTAACAGCCATGTAAAAATTGGTCCATATCGGTCTTTAGTTATATATAGCCGATGACTTATTACACAAAAATTGGTCCATATCGCCAAAAATAATCAACCAAAACTTTATTTCCATAGAAAATTTTGTCAAATTTTATTACTATAGAAAGTTTTGTCAAAAGTTTATTTCTGTACAAATGTTTGTCAAAATTTTATTTCCATAGAAAATTTTGTCAAAATTTTATTTCTATAGAAAATTTTGTAATCTACCAAAACTTTATTTCCATAGAAAATTTTGTCAAATTTTATTACTATAGAAAGTTTTGTTAAAATTTCATTTCTATAGAAAGTTTTGTAAAAAGTTTATTTCTATAGAAATGTTTGTCAAAATTTTATTTCTATAGAAAATTTTGTAAAAAATTTATTTCTGTAGAACATTTTGTCAACATTTTATTTCTATACAAAATTTTGTCAAAATTTCATTTCTATACAAAATTTTGTCAACATTTTATTTCTATAGAAATTTTTGTCAAAATTGTATTGCTATAGAAAATTTTGTCAACATTTTACTTCCATAGAAAATTTTGTCAACATTTTATTTCTATAGAAAATTTTGTCAAGTTTTTATTTCTATAGAAAATTTTGTCAAATTATTATTTCTATAGAAAATTTTGTCAAAATTTTATTTCTATAGAAAATTTTGTCAAGGTTGCATTTCTATAGAAAATTTTGTCAAAATTTTATTTCTATAGAAAATTTTGTCAAGGTTTCATTTCTATAGAAAATTTTGTCAAAATTTTATTTCTATAGAAAATTTTGTCAAACTAGATTATATACGTATTTAATCGGCCTTTTTTTGTTTAATATATACCCCGTATGGGCTAACGTACAATTTAGAAGACAGTGTTAACAAGTTTTACGATATCTTGCCATCGGCAAGTGTTATCGCAACCCAAGTAATTCGGTTGTGGATGACAGCCTTTAGTAGAAGTTCCTACGCAATCCATGGTGGAGGGTACATAAGATTCGGCCTGGCCGAACTTACGGCCGTATATACTTGTTAATTCTTCATTTTAGCTTGTTTGTATTACTTTTTCTTTTACTTTTTTTAATCAAAAATCGATGGGGGGATCCCCCGAAGAGCTTTAAAAGAAATGTTTCTGGACTTGTCCAAAGGACTGCATCGGAAGTTGAAAAAATCAATGGGGGATTCCGGAATGCGCTGTAAAAGAAATGTTTGTTGATCAACTTCCAACTTGTTTTGCTGGGCAATTAGCGCCATAAAAATATATACACACAAAGAAAGAAAATGTCATTAAAAATTTTTTCTACCAGTGTATGCCTAAGGTGAAACGTAATATCTTTGAACAATATTGAATATAGAGGCAAGATGACAGATATTTCCATCGTAGAGAAAGGATATTTCAAACCTAGATTTTTACTTTACCGGATATATAACCCTCTTTGGAAGATCTCAACTGCCATTGTCATTATTACACTACCCCAAACAATCTAAGCTTTGTGGTGTCTACAGCCCTAGGCGCCAATAATTCAAAAGCCAACAGACAATTAAAGTTAAAAATCCAGTAGTTGGCATTGTTTCTGGCTGTTTGTTTGTGGTAAATGCGAATTTCATTGTTTACCGCTTGCTGTGAATTCATTTCAATTCTGCCCCGTAGCACTCGGTGTAAAACGGACCAAAATACAGGCGAATGGCTATGAGACAACCAAAGGCTGGTAGTAAAACTACACAAATCGTCGTTAAGATCAACAAGCAGCATCTTAAGAGTTGTCGTTCAACTCTGCAAATGAAAATTAATTTGTGAACTTTTTCGTTTAACTTAATTAATTGTTCCGATGTATAAGGGCGTAGTGTCTTTTGCTAGATCTTCTGTAGGAATTGAGTATGTGATCACTGATTGTATTCCTTTGAGGTAAATATTAACAAATGAACTTTCTTAGGATGAATTGAACTTGAGTTCAATTTAACAAACTCAATTAAAGGAAAATAAAACAAAATAAACCCTATAGGACAGCAAAGGTTAATGTAGATAAAATTAAAAATGAGGACTAGGTACTAGGAATACCAAAATGGTATCAAAAAATTGGAAGGCTGTTATAATCGTTCTATCGCTCTTGAAGGGAACTATGTTGAATAATAAAAATGAATTTTGACAAAAAAATGTGTTTTTCTTTGTTAGACCTGGGGCCTATCATCTAAAAAATTTTGCATAGCATGTTTACGTCACAGGTTAGGCCTACAATCATTTATCGTGTCGTGGTCTGGTTAACGCGCTAAAAAACCCAGTGAACCCACCAGGAAGAAAAATTTTGGTTAAATTTAGAAAATTTAAATTATTTTTAGAAAATTTTAACTAAACAGTATTACAAACCCTGACATTACGCCTATTTCACAAAAATAAGTAAATGTTTTTCAACAAATTCAAGAAAATTTATTAGACATAAATAATTTTTTTTTCAACGGTTAAAGAAAATTTTGTAGTTTGAAGGAAAAAATTGGAGTTCAAAATTGCAAGAATGTCTAACATATAGTGCCAGACGAAGATCAAGATGGGCGCATTTGTAGTAAAATTTACAAATTTAAAGAAATAAACAACTATTTTGTTTGATCAGCCGCTACAATGGCTGTATGCACGAGTATATTCGTCCTTTCCAAACTGTCCCTCACTGCCAAGACTAGTATACTCGTCCTGCTTAAAATACATATTATAACATGCAGCGTTTTGGATTAGCAAACATACACTTAAAAAATATTAGCCTTATATGATTAATTATGCAACCTAAATTTTAGGTTAAGCAATTTACATTATATCAATGGCAATTTTGTTTAAAATAAAGAAACTTTAATTACAAGAAAATTTATAATCTTCGCTTCCAAAATTTTCTTCTTTAAATTCGGGACACGAATCTTTCAAATTTGCGTCCCTTTAACAATCGAATGTCTTTGAAGTAAGGAAAAATTTCCTTAAGCAAAGAAAAATATTTTTGATATAAAGAAATAATCTTTAGATTAATTGAGATATTGAATCTTTGGATTAAAGATAACAAGTATATACGGCCGTAAGTTCGGCCAGGCCGAATCTTATGTACCCTCCACCATGGATTGCGTAGAAACTTCTACGAAAGACTGTCATCCACAATCGAATTACTTGGGTATCTTAAAACTTCTTAACATCGTTTTCTAAATTGTGAGTTAGTCCATACGTGGTATATATTAGACAAAAAAGTTATGTATAGTTAAGTCTACAAATAATTACGAATCGATATGGACTTTTTGCACGGTACGTAGAGAGCCAGAATTGAAATATGGGGATCGTTTATATGGGGGATATATACAATTATGAACTTGATATGGACCAAGTTTTGTGTGATTGGAAACCGATTTATCTGAGGGATATATATATATATATATATATATATATATATATATATATATATATATATATATATATATATATATATATATATATATATATATATATATATATATATATATATATATATATATATATATATATATATAACTATAGACCGATATGAACCTAGTCAGACATGGTTGTTAACGACCATATACTAGAACAATGTACCAAATTTCAACTCACTCGGTGAAATTTGCTCCTCCAAGAGGCTCCAAAACCAAATCTCGGGATCGGTTTATATGGGGCTATATATGATTATGGACTGATATGGACCACTTTTGGCATGGTTGTTAAATATCATATAAAATCACCACGTACCAAATTTCAACCAGATCGGATGAATTTTGCTTCTTCAAAAGGCACCGGAGGTCAAATCGGAGGATCAGTTTATATGGGAGCTACATATAATTATGGGCTGATAGGAACCAATTCCTGCATGGTTGTTGGATACCATATACTAAAATCACGTACCAAATTTCAACCGAATGGGAAGAATTTTGCTCTTCCAAGGGGCTCTGGAGGTCAAATCTGGGGATCGGTTTATATGGGGCCTATATTTAATTATGGACCGATTTCGACCAATTTTTGCACGGGAGTTTGAGGCCATATATTAACACCACGTACCAAATTTCAACTGAATCAGATGAATTTTTGTCTTCCAAGAGGCTCCGGAGGTCAAATCTGGTGATCGGTTTATATGGGGGCTATATATACACTCAAAAAAAGTGAACTCACTATTTCACTAAAGCCAATTTAACTATATTTTAGTTCATGAACTTATTATATTTGGTGAAAGTTTCATTTGCTCTAATAATTTTTTGCGTACGTTAGTTAAATGAACTAAAAGACGGGAAAAAATTATACACAAGTTGAGGATAGAGATTTACTAAATTCGTATTTGTCATAAAATAGTTCAGTATTTCTTCAAATTTGTAAATTTTACTACAAAAGTGTCCATTATGAACTTCGTATGTCACTAAAGACATTCTTGCAATTTTGAACTCCAATTTTTTCCTTCAAACAACAAAATTTTCTTTAAAAAGTGAAAAAAATTATTTAGGTCTAATAAATTTTCTTGAATTTGTCGAAAAATATTTACTTATTTTTGTGATATCGGCGCGATGCCTGCGCTTGTAATACTGTTTAGTTAAAAATTTCTAAAAATATTCAAAATTTTCTAAAATTAATCAAAAGTTTTCTTCCTTGTTGGGTTCACTGTTTTTTCAGTGTAGGACCAATTTTTGCATGGTTGTTAGATACCATATACTAACATCATGTACCAAATTTCAGCCGGATCGGATGAAATTTGCTTCTCTTAGAGGCCTCGCAAGCCAAATCGGGGGATCGGTTTATATGGGGGCTATGTATAATTATGGACCAATGTGGACCAATTTTTGCATGGTTGTTAGAGAACATATACTAATACCATGTACCAAATTTCAGCCGGATCGGATGAAATTTGCTTCTCTTAGAAGCCTCGCAAGCCAAATTTGGGGGTCCGTTTATATGGGGGCTATACGTAAAAGTGGACCGATATGGCCCATTTGCAATACCATCCGACCTACATCAATAACAACTACTTGTGCCAAGTTTCAAGTCGATTGCTTGTTTCGTTCGGAAGTTAGCGTGATTTCAATAGACGGACGGACGGACGGACGGACGGACGGACGGACATGCTCAGATCGACTCAGAATTTCACCACGACCCAGAATATATACTCTATGGGGTCTTAGAGGAATATTTCGATGTGTTACAAACGGAATGACAATTTTAATATACCCCCCATCCTATGGTGTAGGGTATAAAAAGTGTTGTTCCATCAAGACAACGCACCGTGCCACAAGTCATTGAGAACGATGGCAAAAAATCATGAATTTGGCTTCGAATTGCTTCCTCACCCACCGTATTTTCAGATATGGTCCCCAGCGACTTTTTCTCGTTCTCAGACCTCAAAAGGATGCTCGCAGGGAAAAAATTTGGCTGCAATGAAGAGGTGATCGCCGAAACTGAGGCCTATTTTGAGGCGAAGCCGAAGGAGTACTACCAAAATGGTATCAAAAATTTGGAAGGTCGTTATAATCGTTGTATCGCTCTTGAAGGGAACTATGTTGAATACTAAAAACTAATTTTGACAAAAAAATGTGTTTTTCTTTGTTAGACCGGGGACTTATCAGCCAACCTGTTACAATTGGATGTGCTGAATATTGTGTGTACCCCTCCACGTTTTTGGCATAGCCCCCATTAGGTATAGCCTCCATATAGACCGATTTCAGATCTTGAGGTTGCACTGATCATGAAAATACTTGAAACTGAATGTAAAATTTCCAGATTTTGCTTCTCGTAATCATTTAAATAATTGGGGTAAATATCTACAGATTTTAGATTTCAAATCAAGGTATAGCCCCATTTGGTATAGCCTACATATAGACCGATTTCAGATCTTGAGGGTGCACTGATCATGAAAATACTTGAAACTGAATGTAAAATTTCCAGATTTTGCTTCTCGTAATCATTTAAATAATTGGGGTAAAAATCTACAGATTTTAGATTTCAAATCAAGGCGGTATTTTATCATTTTCTTGCACACTTACAAGAGATGTTTATGATTCCTCTAAAACTCAAACAAAAAATGGTTCTTATAAATCCAGAATCTGATCTAGTCTTCATAGGTAAACTCTTATCTGTCATCAAACGCCCCTGAAATTTTCAAAAGAAAGTAGTATATTTGATTCATGATGGTGGATATTTAAAATTCGGCCCGGCCGAACATACTGCTGTATATACTTGTGTTTTTAATTACCCAGCCAAAAAAAAATTGGAAGTTGTTCCACAAACATTTCTTTTAAAGCGCATCCCGGTATTCCGATGCAATCCTTTTGGACAAGTCTTAGAAAGTACGGAATAAGGCCGTTTTATGTGAAAATTTTTGTTTTGGACAATTAAATTTCGCAAAAAAAGAATAGAAAATCAATAAAAAAGTAAAAAAAATATTAAATAAATAATTAAAAAATTATATAATAAAAATCATTCCCGCTGGCATTTGAACCTGTGCGTTTGACTTTTACACTTCCACGGAAGTTCTTTTGAGAAGGTATTGCAAATTACGATAATTTTTAATTTTTGTTGATTTTTAATGAAAAAAAAAATATTTACCAAAAATATATGTTGAAAAACAAAATAAAACCGATGTATATCATAAAAAAATATTTTTTTCGAAAAATATTTAATAAAAAAGATTCCACTGGTGAAATTTGAACGCTGCAGCGTTCCTTATTTTTTCATTCATAATAATAAAGGACATCTCAGGAAGTAGTTGAAATGTCATGAATAGACGTTTTGATGCATCGTGTTCAATGGCGTTTGTGCACCGAAAAAATATTTACATGATATTTAAGATTTAAGATTACGCAGCCTAAATATTAGGATGCGCAATTTACAAAGTATTAAGGACAAATTTCTTTTTGAAAAAACACAATAAAAACGATGTATAACATAAAAAAATAATTTTTTCGAAAAATATGAATAAAAAAATTCCACTGGTGAGATTTGAACGCTGCAGCGTTCCATATTTTTTCATTCATAATAATAAAGACCATCTCAGGAAGTAGTTGAAATGTCATGAATAGACGTTTTGATGCATCGTGTTCAATGGCGTTTGTGCACTGAAAAAATATTTACGTGATATTTAAGATTACACAACCTAAATATTAGGATGCTCAATTTACAAAATATTAAGGACAAATTTCTTTTTGAAATTTTAATTAAAATAAAGTTTAGAATATTTACTTAAATTTTTTCTTTTCATTAAATTTAGGACACAAATTTTGTAAATTTGCGTCCCCCCTCAAAGGTCCCATGTCTTTGAACTAAGGCAAATTTTCCTTAAAGTAAAGAAACACATTTTTGATTTAATGAAATTGTTCTTAAAATGGCTGAAATATTGAATCTTTGGATTTAAGATAAAAACGCTTCAAATATAGTCTAAGATTTATTTTGAGAATTTAGCATCTTCGGTTTAAATCTTTTTGGACTCAAGAAAACATTTCTTACTTTGAGGTATCCGTTATAATTTGGATTTTTATTTGTTTGTACGTGAATAGCTTTATTAATATACACCGAAATTTATTAATATACAGCAAAATTCGATAAATGAGATCTGTATCCAAATTTTAATTTTATAGCTCCTAGATTTAAGGCCAGATAGGTCGCTAAAAAATGTCTTTATATTAAAGAAGCCGCATCTTTGGCTCGGAATCAATACCAAAGTCCTTAGGGGAAGGTCAAAATCTTTGGATTCAAGCAAAAAATACTGATAAAAATAAAAATTGAAATTGGAAAAAATTTTGTTTTTTACTTTTGTTGTTTTTGATTTCAGCTTAAAACCATGCATTGACTAAACTACAAGTGTAGCTTAACCCACAGAGGAAAAGAATGTTTGTCAAATTTATTTGGGCAAAGCCCTATAGACTGCAAGATGGTTAGATGAACGCAGGTTTCGGAATCACCACATTCCTCTCAGCATCCTCTACTTGCAGCAAAACTATCAACCAATTATCAGAATAAATTCAGGCCGTTCGCTTAATTTTTTAAATTTCTTCATCCGTATGAACTTCCAAAGCACAAATTCAAAAGCAATGCAAAGGATCCAAAAATGGAATACTTCCCATGTAAAATTCATTGGAGATGATCCAAGTTTGCACTACTTCCGGATCACAAATTGGGGTTCCAAACTACTTTTTGGAAGCTCTTTTTTTTGCTTGATAAGATACTATTTTTTTCTTTGAAGTACCCGTATTAATTGTGTTTCTACCCTAAATCACATAGTTGTCAGGGTGTAATAACTTTGATATGCCAAAAATGTGCCTACCAGAAATATTGATTTTAGACCTCATAAATTATGCACCGATAGAACCAAAACCAACTCCTGACTCGATATAGTCCTTGGTGTTCGCCCGTCTGCCCGTCTGTTCATATAGCAAAATACTTAGAGAAAATCAAGATCTTTAAATTCAAGTAAACTTTTTTTGAGTGTTATACAAATATGTAACAAGTATATACAGCCGTAAGTTCGGCCAGGCCGAATCTTATGTACCCTCCACCATGGATTGCGTAGAAACTTCTGCGACAGACTGTCATCCACAATCGAATTACTTGCGTTGTGGTAATACATACCGATGGCAAGGTATCTTAAAACTTCTTAACATCGTTTTGTAAATTGTGAGTTAATCCATACGTGGTATATATTATATATTATGAAATATGGGGGTCGCTTATATGGGGGCTACAATTATAAACTTGATATGGACCAATTTTTGTATGATTGGCGATCGATTTATCTGAGGTCTATATATAACTATAGACCGATATGAACCTAGTTAGGCATGGTTGTTAACGGCCATATACTAGCACAATGTACCAAATTTCAACTGACTCGGATGAAATTTGCACCTCCAAGAGGCTCCAAAACCAAATCTCGGAATCACTTTATATGGGGGGCTATATATGATTATGGACCGATATGGACTACTATTGGCATGGTTGTTAAATACCATATACTAACACCACGTACACTGAAAAAAAGCATACCCGCTTCCAAAGATTTTGTCTTTACTTTAAACAATTTGGTATTGATTCCGAGCCAAAGAAGCGGAGAATACAAGTAAGGATACTTTTAAGACACAATTCTCTTTTAAAATCGGGTTTTGTGTACTTGCTTCTAGGAAGCAGATTTTAATTTCTCGCTTTTTCAGCTTTTTTTCTTCATATGCTATCAAAGTCCTTTAAAAACAAATTAACGACGACTTTATTTTCCAAATTAAGACTCGACTTCTAGTAGAAATTATGCTGTGTTTCAAGTAAAAAACGTCTTTAAAATAAAGTGTTCAAAAACATGT
This sequence comes from Haematobia irritans, assembly GCF_050003625.1. Taxonomy (NCBI): domain Eukaryota; kingdom Metazoa; phylum Arthropoda; class Insecta; order Diptera; family Muscidae; genus Haematobia; species Haematobia irritans. The sequence continues at coordinate 146,107,448 of NC_134398.1, read as the reverse complement.
CCTATATTTGAACGATTTTTTGCTTTGTAGTCAATATGCAAAAAGACAACAAATGTAAAGACAATTTCATTAAATTTAAAGATTTTTTCTAAATTGTTAAAGTCAAGTTGACCTTAGCCCAAACATTTTTTCTTTCATGTTATGATATCCATTTTTAAATCAAATCACTTAATTATAAGGACAATACGACTTCATTGAAAAGTTTATCGACCTTTGGTCAAGGAAAAAAACTTTATACTAGAGAAATGCGTCTTCTATGCTAAGCAAAATTTGCATTCGTATTTTAAAGACATGAAATCTTTGACCTCACGACAATATTTTTTTCAGTGTACCAAATTTCAACCAGATCGGATAAATTTTGCTTCACCAAGAGGCTCCAAAACCAAATCTCGGGATGGGTTTATATGGGGCTATATATAATTATGGACTGATATGAACCAATTCCTGCATGGTTGTTGGATACCATATACTAACATCACGTACCAAATTTCTACCGAATCGGATAAATCTTGCCCTTCCAAGGGGCTCCGGAGGTCAAATCTGGGGATCGGTTTATATGGGGGCTATATATAATTATGGACCGATTTCGACCAATTTTTGCATGGGTGTTTGATGCCGTCTATTAACACCACGTACCATATTTCAACTGAATCAGATGAATTTTAGTCTTCCAAGAGGCTCCGGAGATCAAATCTGGTGATGGTTTATATGGGGGCTATATATAATTATAGACCCATGTAGACCAATTTTTGCATGGTTATTAGAGACCATATACTAACACCATGTACCAAATTTCAGCTTGATCGGATGACATTTGCTTCTCTTACTGGCTCCGCAAGCCAAATCGGGGGATCGGTTTATATGGGGGCTATATATAATTATGAACCGATGTGGGCCAATTTTTGCATAGTTGTTAGAGACTATATACTTACACCATGTACCAAATTTCAGCCGGATCGGATGAAACTTGCTTCTCTTACAGGCTCCGCAAGCCAAATCTGGGGATCGGTTTATATGGGGGCTATATATAATTATAGACCGATGTTGACCAATTTGTGCATGATTGTTAGAGACCATATACTAACTCCATGTACCAAATTTCAGCCGGATTGGATGAAATTTGCTTCTCTTAGAGGATTCGCAAGGCAAATCTGGGGGTCCGTTTATATGGGGGCTATAAGTAAAAGTGAATCGATATGGCCCATTTGCAATACCATCCGAACTACATCAATAATAACTACTTGTGCCAAGTTTCAAGTCGATAGCTTGTTTCGTTCGGAAGTTAGCGTGATTTCAACAGACGGACGGACGGACGGACATGCTTAAATCGACTCAGAATTTCACCACGACCCAGAATATATACTTTATGGGGTCTTAGAGCAATATTTCGATATGTTACAAACGGAATGACAAAGTTAATATACCCCCATCCTATGGTGGAGGGTATAAAAAGCTTGAAAATATACTACACTCAGAAGACAATGAATCCTCTATGGCACTAAAGCGAATTTAACTCTATATTAGTTCATGCAAAAATTGGTGCCAATCGGTCCATAATTATATATGGGCCCGATATAAACCGATCCCCAGATTTGACCTCCAGAGCCCCTTGGAAGAGCAAAATTCTTCCCATTCGGTTGAAATTTGGTACGTGATGTTAGTATATGGTACAGGAATTGGTTCCTATCAGCCCATAATTATATATAGCTCCCATATAAACCGATCCCCAGATTTGACCTCCGGTGCCTTTTGGAGAAGCAAAATTTATCCGATCTGCTTGAAATTTGGTACGTGGTGATCGTATATGATATTTAACAACCATGTCAAAAGTGGTCCATATCAGTCCATAATCATATATAGCCCCCATATAAACCGATCTCGAGATTTCGTTTTGGAGACTCTTGGAGGAGCAAATTTCATCCGAGTCAGTTGAAATTTGGTACATTGTGCTAGTATATGGCCGTTAACAACCATGCCTAACTTGGTCCATATCGGTCTATAGTTATATATAGCCCTCAGATAAATCGATCCCCAATCACACAAAAATTGGTCCATATTAAGTTAATAATTGTATATAGCCCCCATATAAGCGACCCTCATATTTCACTTCTGGCTCTCTACGTGCAAAAAGTCCATATCGATTCGTAATTATTTGTAGACTTAACTATACATAACTTTTTTTGTCTAATATATACCACGTATGGACTAACTCACAATTTAGAAAACGATGTTAAGAAGTTTTAAGATACCACAACCCAAGTATTTCGATTGTGGATGACAGTCTTTCGTAGAAGTTTCTACGCAATCCATGGTGGAGGGTACATAAGATTCGGCCTGGCCGAACTTACGGCCATATATATTTGTTTGCAATTATGAAATCAAATTTTTTTTTCTTTCGAATTATAAATTATTCTTTGAAACTTATTTACTTATTTTTGTGGAATCATCGTAATATCGATGCTTCACTGAAAAAACAGTGAACCCACCAGGAAAAAAACTTTTGATTACTTTTAGAAAATTTTGAATAGTTTTAGAAATTTTTAACTAAACAGTATTACAAGCGCTGGCATCACGCTGATATCACAAAAATAAGTAAATATTTTTCGACAAATTCAAGAAAATTTATTAAACATAAATAATTTTTTTCACTTTTTAAAGAAAATTTTGTAGTTTGAAGGAAAAAATTGGAGTTCAAAATTGCAAGAATGTCTTTAGTGACATACGAAGTTCATGACGGACGCTGTTGTAGTAAAATTTACAAATTTAAAGAAATAATGAACTATTTTGTGAGAAGTACGAATTTAGTAAAACTTTTTACTTCATTTGTGTATAATTTTTTCCCGTCTTTTAGTTCATTTAACTAACGTACGCAAAAAATTATTAGAGCAAATGAAACTTTCTCCAAATATAATAATTTCATGAAATAAAATATAGTTAAATTGGCTTTAGTGAAATAGTGAGTTCACTTTTTTTTGAGTGTTGTAACACACTTTAGTCAACATTTGCTAAATTTTCCATCTTTATGTGTTCACGTTTTTTTTAGTGTATAAATATATATACATATTTTTTTGTTTTTTTGCAAAAATAATACTTCATTTCTTACAAAAATATAACAGGGTTTTGGTAACAATAAATCTCAAAATATAAATTCCAATGGAAATGACTACATATCCGTTAGGCTTGACAGCAAATTAGTTAAGGACAATAAAGCGTTGTGTACACGACAACATTTTTTTCGGTGTATTATGACTCCACTATAAAAAAAGACAGACCTATTATCATTGTAATTAGCACCGATCTTTTTATTTATTATAAGGCGCCTGTTCACCCTAATATCCCAAATGATAATCACATAGATTTTATGATCTATTAGAGCATGTTCTTTACACAATAACACCAACACAAAATTGCCTAGGGAATGTGATTATAATCGAAATAAAAGGATGACTAGAAGACAACAGAATATAAACACACAACAAAAAAACACATTAAACACAACTATTATTGCTATAATTATTATTATTATTATTCGTGTCTATCGTAAAGATACAAATGTTGAAAATTTATTTGTTTATTTTTCGTTCGACAAAAACGATTCTAGTGTGGCATCGACAATAATAAACAATGTTTTTAACTCACACACACACACTCATCCATGCTCCCACTCTAATGGTGATATTTGCCTTAGGATACACAAAAAGGGTTACAACATTGGGCAGTGATATGCATTGAATTATTACATATGCTTCAAAAAACCTACAAGTCGTCAAATAAAAGAAAAATTCCTGGTACTCCAAGGGTCATGTGCTAAATAAATAGTGTTGTGAGCACAACGATTTCGTATCCTTAAAATATGGATGTGAGTTTTTTCGTCATATAAAAGCCTCTTTATTGAGGACATTTTGTGTTTATTCATATACTGGTAGAAAAACCTTCGTTATATCAACGAAAAGTATCAATATAATTGAGCCAACGAAACAAGTGAGTAAAGTAAAAAGTCTGGCAGGGCTGACTTTATCATACCCTAAACTATCCCTAATGAATTAGTATACAGAAATGATATTATGAGCTATATTTGATTCTTCACCTGAAGAGTTAGTATGTCACTAATATTGAGTCCACCATTCAAAAAGAGGAAATCGCTCAATTAGTGTGGGTAATAAATCCAAATAGGTGAAACTTGGGAAATATATTTATGTAAGATCTACATGTAAGTCTAACTACGATCGGTTAATACAAAAAAAAACACTCTGTACCAAATTTCATCGAACTCGGTTAATAATTGCGACCGGAATCCTGTGAACAACAAATACACGGACAAACGGACGGACGAGCACCGAGGGCTAGATCGACTCAGGAGGTGATTCCGAGTCGATATGAAAAGAGGAAATCGTCCAAATATTGTGGGTAATGTAGCCAAATTTATGAAATTTTGAGTAACATTAATAAATAAATAATATATGGTAGCTTTATCCATCTAATCTCAACCGATCTCGAAGTATAGTTAGAACATTCTACCAGTAAGATTGGTTAGTAAATAAGGGTTATATGGCCAATCGCATCGAATGATTTATCTGAAATAAAAATTTTAATTTAAATTGGGTACACTCATAGAAAAAGTCTGCTAAATGCATCAGTCGATATCTGCTGTTATATTTTTGTACTTCAGGGTCTAACGAACAACAAATTATAAAATTTTTAGGTTATAAATTTTTCCCCAAAGCATATTTACGAACCAAAAGTAGTTTTTGGTATATTTTTGCACTGTAATATATTTACAAGCTCCTACATGCGATCAGCAAATATTTTGTTTGCTGTTATGTCTCAAGTTGATAAATTCTAAGATTTTTGGGCAAATACCAGACATATTCATAAAATATTGTATTACGATAGACCCTAAGTTGTCTGTTTTATTTGTTTCTGTTTTAGCAGACTTTTCTGCTGTTTCTACTAACAAATTTATTTGGATGTAGCTTTGTGAGGAATATTAATTTAAATTAGGGATCGGGAATCGCGACAGGGAGGAAAAATTGTTGGAATACGCATATGTTGAACATTAGATAATCCTGATAATTGCATTTTAGTTAATGTTTACTAAATGTAAATGTAATATCAAGAGAGTATAGAAATAACAAGTATATACGGCCGTAAGTTCGGCCAGGCCGAAGCTTTTGTACCCTCCACCATGGTATCTTAAAACCTCCTAACACCGTCTTCTAAATTAAAAGTGAGTCAATACGTGGTAACATATATATTAAATAAAAACAAGTATAAACGGCCGTAAGTTCGGCCAGGCCGAATCTTATGTACCCTCCACCATGGATTGCGTAGAAACTTTTTTTCTAATTTGTGAGTTAGTCCATTTAGACAAAAAATGTATGTTTAGGTAAGTCTACAAATAATTACGAATCGATATGGACTTTTGTACGGTATGTAGGGAGCCAGAATTAAAATAAGGGGGTCGCTTATATGGGGGCTATATACAATTATTGATATGGACCAATTTTTGTGTGATTGGGGATCGATCTATCTGAGGGCTATATATAACTATACACAAATTTCAACTGACTCGGATGAAATTTGTTCCTCCAAGAGGCTCCAAAACCAAATTTCAGGATCGGATTATATGGGGGCTATATATGATTATGGACTGATATGGACTACTTTTGGCATGGTTGTTAAATATCATATACTACCACCACGTACAATATTTCAACCAGATCGAATGAATTTTGCTTCTCCAAAAGGCATCAGAGGTCAAATCTGGGGATCGGCTTATATGGGGGCTATATATAATTATGGTCTGATTTTGGATACCATATACTAACATCACGTACAAAATTTCAACCGAATCGGATGAATTTTGCTCTTCCAAGAGGCTCCGGAGGTCAAATCTGGGGATCAGTTTATATGGGGCCTATATATAATTATTGACCGATTTCGACCAATTTTTGCATGGGTATTTGAGGCCATATATTAACACCACGTACCAAATTTCAACTGAATCAGATGAATTTTGGTCTTCCAAGAGGCTCCGGAGGTCAAATCTGGTGATCGGTTTATATGGGGGCTATATATAATTATGGACCGATGTGCACCAATTTTTGCGTGGTTTTTAGATACCATATACCAACACCATGTAGCAAATTTAATCCGGATCGGATGAAATTTGGTTCTCTTAGAGGCTCCGCAAGCCAAATCGGGGATCGGTTTATATGGGGGCTATATATAATTATGGACCGATTTGGACCAATTTTTGCGTGGTTGTGAGAGACCATATACTAACACCATGTACCAGATTTTAACCGGATCGGATGAATTTTGCTCCTCCAAGAGGCTCCGCAAGCCAAATCTGAGCGTCGGTTTATATGGGGGCTATACGTAAAAGTAGTTCGATATGGCCCATTTGCAACACCATCTGACCTACATCAATAACAACTACTTGTGCCAAGTTTCAAGTCGATAGCTTGTTTCGTTCGGAAGTTGGCGTGATTTCAACAGACGGACGGACATGCTTAGATCGACTCAGAATTTCACCACGACCAAGAATATATATACTTTATGAGGTCTAAGAGCAATATTTCGATGTGTTACAAACGGAATGATAAAGTTAATCCTATGGTGGAGGGTATAAAAACGACACCGGTATCCGGTATCATGTGATAGATCCGTGCACCAATTTCCCATGGGGTGCCTATCTAGGGCATCAATATCAATGTAATATATATTTTTATACCCTCCACCATAGGATGGGGGTATATTAACTTTGTCATTCCGTTTGTAACACATCGAAATATTGCTCTAAGACCCCATAAAGTATACATATTCTGGGTCGCGGTGAAGTTCTGAGTCGATCTGAGCTTGTACGTCTGTTGAAATCACGCTAACTTCCGAACAAAACAAGCTATCGACTTGAAACTTGGCACAAGTAGTTGTTATTGATGTAGGTCGGATGGTATTGCAAATGGTCCATATCGGTCCATAATTACATATAGCCCCCATATAAACCGATCCCGCGATTTGGCTTGCGGAGGCTCTAAGAAAACCAAATTTCATCCGATCCGGATTAAATTTGGTACGTGGTGTTAGTATATGGTCTCTAACAACCACGCAAAAATTGGTCCACATCGGTCCATAATTATTTATAGCCCCCATATAAACAGATTCCAGATTTGGCTTGCGGAGCCTCAAAGAGAAGCAAATTTCATCCGATCCGGCTGAAATTTGGTACATGGTGTTCGTATATGTTCTCTAATGACCATGCAACAATTGGTCCATATCGGCCCATAATTATATATAGCCCCCATAAAAACCGATCCCCAGGTTTGACCTCCGGAGCCTCTTAGAGGAGCAAAAGTCATCCGATCCGACTGAAGTTTGGAACGTGGTGTTACTATATTGTCTCTAACAACCATGCCAAAATTTATCCATATCGGTCCATACTTATATAGCCCCCATATAATCCGATCCCCAGATTTGACCTCCGGAGCCTCTTATAGGAGCAAAATTCATTCGATCCGGTTGAAATTTGGTACGTGGTGTTAGTATATGGTCTCTAACAACCATGCAAGAATTGGTCCATATCGGTCTATAATTATATATAGCCCCCATATAAATCGATCCCCAGATTTGTCCCCCGGATCCTCTTGGAGGAGCAAAAGTCATCCGATCCGATTGAAATTTGGTCCGTGTTGTTAGTATATGGTCTCTAACAACCATGCAAGAATTGGTCCATATCGGTCTATAATAATATACAGCCCCCATATAAATCGATTTGTCTTGGAGGAGCAAAATTCATCCGATCCGGTTGAAATTTGGAAGTGGTGTTAGAATGTGGTCTCCAACAAACACGCAAGAATTGGTCCATATAGGTCCATAATTATATAGGCCCCATACAAACAGTTCCCCAGATTTGATCTCCGGAGCCTCTTGGAGGAGCAAAATTCATCCGATCCGGTTGAAATTGCAACGTGGTGTTAGTATAAGGCCGCTAATAAACATACCAAAATTGGTCTATATCGGTCTATAGTTATATATAGGCGATCCCCAATCACACAAAAATTGGTCCTTATCGGTTCACAATCATGGTTGCCACTCGAGCCAAAAATAATCTACCAAAATTTTATTTTTATAGAAAACATTGTCAAAATGTTATTTCTATAGAAAATTTTGTCAAAATTTTATTTCTATAGAAAATTTTGTCAAAATTTTATTTCTATAAAACATTTTGTCAAAATTTTATTTCTATAGAAAATTTTGTCCAAATTTTATTTTTTATAAAACATTTAGTCAAAATTTTATTTCTTTAGAAAATTTTGTCAAAATTTTATTTCTATAGAAAATTTTTTCAGAATTTTATTTCTATAGAAAATTTTATCCACATTTTATTTCTATAGAAAAGTTTTTCCAAATTTTAATTCTATAGAAAATGTTGTCAAAATTTTATTTCTATAGAAACTTTAAACTTAATTATATACGTATTTAATCGGCCTTTTTTAGTTTAATATATACCACGTATGGACTATGTGGTATAGGAAGTTAGGAAGTTTTAAGATACCTTGCCATCGGCAAGTGTTACCGCAACCCAAGTAATTCGATTGTGGATGACAGTCTTCAGTAGAAGTTTCTACGCAATCCATGGTAGAGGGTACATAAACTTCGGCCTGGCCGAACTTACGGCCGTATATACTTGTTTGTAGTTAAAATTTTCTAAAATTATTCTAATTTTTCTAAAATTACCCAACATTTTCCTTCCTGGTGGGTCCACTGTTTTTTGAGTGAGTACATTTTCATAATTTCAAATGGTTTATAATTTCCTTTCCTAAAGAAAGGCCCCAAAAGTAGTACGGACCATAATATTCCAATTTGATAACCCTGTCCATTTTATCACCCACAATGGGTGGGCGTTTAATTATAGCAGCAATTCCCATTCAATAATGTCTATAATGAATTTCAATCCAGATAATTTCATTTGGAATCGGAACAAGATATTAACTTTGCAGACAAAACAATCCAACTACAAAATGATTTAGAAGGGGATGTGACATGGGCCATAAATGATTTTTTATTGATATTTAAAATTGAATTTTATTACGAAAACTATAGTATGGAGAGGAGGATTTTCATAGTATGTTGTTTGATTATCCTGATTTTCCATCGGAAAACTGCCAGAAAAACAATTGAAAATACTTTCATTAATGCAATGGACAATCCATTTCGATTGTTTTGGAAATGATCGCCTTCGATTGTAACAGTCTCATAAATGCAGAGGGAAAATGTATATTTCTGGTCGGCTTACTTCTGATGCCAATTACCAAAGAAAAACATGCTCATTAATGTAGAAAACATGCGCTGCTGCTCAACCGCAATGATGAAGGCAGAACGTGTGATGTTTACATTGGTCATAAAAATTTGTGAGGTCTCCCCACATACAGGGCAGGTTACTTGGCTAAATAATCCTAGTCCAGAATGTGAAAAAAAAGAAATTGAGTGACTGTAAATGAAAATGAAGAATCTGCCATAAATGATTGTGATTAAAATGATTTGTTTATTTTTGTTATTAAACAATAAAAATTCCACGATTCCAATATTTCATCATGTGGGCTGGCGTTATGGCAAATGTAGTGTAAATTTAAATGTTTCAGCGCATATACAAATAAGATTGGGCGCTAAGTTCAGCTGGATCAAATCTCATTTAAATAAAAACGATGTACTTTATGAAGGGTTGAAATAGGGTGCTATAATGTTCCTTTCTTTTTTACCAAAAAATGGAATTTGCTCTATATTTGGATGAAGAGGCACCGTAATGAAGACAAATGTCATAACATAGACATCGCAGCATTTTGCCTGAATACTTAAACTATAAAAAAAAACTATTAAAAAAGTATGAAGTTATTGCTCATATTTGGGTACAAAATCGGAAAATTTGGCAACAAATCTATCGATTAAACTTTTATAATAATGCTTGGCTTCAAGGAGAAGTGGATGCTCCATTTATCGCCCAATTGAAAAATGGTGCTGCAATAGTGAAGACAGTTTTCAAAATCATCATTTATGAAAACAAAGAAAACAGCAATTTATGAAAACGACGACGTCCGAGCATTAGTTTTTCATAAATGTCAGAATGAAACGAAAGAAGAAAATCGCATGGAATTTCGTCATTAACTAGAAACTAAGCGAATTGTCAATGCAAATTCTGAAAAACAATATATTTTCAAATTTGTTATCTAAAATAAAAAATATACATATTTTTTCGTAAACATTTAAAAAAATGAATTTAGTAATTACACACAAAAAATTATCTTCAATCACGAAAATGATAGTATCAATCACAGTTTTAATTGAGCATCAAAAAAAAAAAACTTAATTAAAAAATTAATTGATTTCATTAGCACATTTAAATTAAATGTTGATTGCAAAATTCAATTAAATTTTTAATTAAAAACCAAACTATTTGTAATCATTATACTATATTTCAATCACTTTCTATAACTATTTTTAATTCTTTTTAGTTTGATTCAAAAATGTATAGTTTCAAAAAAATTTTAATTAAGAATTTACAAAAATATATCCATAATTTTTTAACTGTCTTATTCATCCGAGTTTGATTAAAAAGTTAATTGTGTATGTTTTAATTGAAAATTTAAAAATGACAATTATTGACTTAATTGTTTTAATGTTTCTGCACCCTAAAAAAATCGCTTCTGTAACATATGCCCCAAACACATTTTGCTTCAAGCATATATTTCACGATTAGTCCACACCAAATATTGTTTGTATTATTCTAACATATTATGTTTTACCGTAGATATACACTGGTAGAAAAAAAAATTAATGAAATTTTCTTTGTGTGTATATATTTTTAAGGCGCCAATTGGTTACTTCCATTCTTTTACTGGCAACATACCCTCTAGGTCTGTCTTTCTAAACACATATATGTTTATTGGCTATTTCTAAATTACTATATATTTGCATCCAAGCATATTATATTTACAAACAATATATTTTCAAATTTGTTATCTACAATAAAAAATATACATATTTTTTCGTAAACATTTAAAAAATTAATTTAGTAATTACACACAAAAAAATGTTTTTCACAATTAATCACAAAATTAATTGATCCAATTAATTTTTTAATTGAAATGTCTTCAATAACGAAAATGATAGTATCAATCACAGTTTTAATTGAGCATAAAAAAATACTTAATTAAAAAATTAATTGATTTCATTAGCACATTTCAATTACATTTTTAATTATTAAAAGATTAATAATATCAAATAATTATACCCTCCACCATAGGATGGGGGTATATTAACTTTGTCATTCCGTTTGTAACACATCGAAATATTGCTCTAAGACCCCATAAAGTATATATTCTGGGTCGTGGTGAAATTCTGAGTCGATCTGAGTATGTCCGTCCGTCCGTCTGTTGAAATCACGCTAACTTCCGAACGAAACAAGCTATCGACTTCAAACTTGGCACAAGTAGATGTTATTGATGTAGGTCGGATGGTATTGCATATCGGTCCACTTTTACGTATAGCCCCCATATAAACGGACCCCCAAATTTGGCTTGCGGGGACTCTAAGAGAAGCAAATTTCATCCGATCTGGCTGAAATTTGGTACATGGTGTTAATGTATGGCCTCAAACATCGAAAAATTGGTCGAAATCGGTGCATAATTATATATAGCCCCCATATAAACCGATCACCAGATTTGACCTCCGGAACCTCTTGGAAGACCAAAATTCATCTGATTCAGTTGAAATTTGGTACGTGGTGTTAAAATATGGCCTCAAACACCCATGGAAAAAATTGTCGAAATCGGTCCATAATTATATATAGCCCCCATATAAACCGATCCCCAAATTTGACCTCCGGTGCCTTTTGGAGAAGCAAAATTCTTCCGATCTGGTTTAAATTTGATACGTGGCGGTAGTATATGATATTTAACAGCCATGCCAAAAGTGGTCCATAGCAGTCCATAATCATATATAGCCCCCATATAAACCGATCCCGAGATTTGGTTTTGGAGCCTCTTGGAGGAGCAAATTTCATCCGAGTCAGTTGAAATTTCGTACATTGTGCTAGTATATGGCCGTTAACAACCATGCCTAACTAGGTCCATATCGGTCTATAGTTATATATAGCCCTCAGATAAATCGATCACCAATCACACAAAAATTGGTCCATATCAAGTTCATAATTGTATATAGCCCCCATAAAAGCAATTCTGGCTCTCTACCACGTATGGACTAACTCACAATTTAGAAACGATGTTAAGAAAATTTTAAACCCAAGTAATTCGATTGTGGATGACAGTCTTTCGTAGAAGTTTCTACGCAATCCATGGCGGAGGGTACATAAGATTCGGCCGAACTTAAGGCCGTATATACTTGTTATTATTCAATATAGTTCCCTTCAAGAGCGATACAACGATTATAACGACCTTCCAATTTTTGATACCATTTTGGTAGTACTCCTTCGGTTTTGCCTCAAAGTAGGCCTCAGTTTCAGCGATCACCTCTTCATTGCAGCCAATTTTTTTCCCTGCGAGCATCCTTTTGAGGTCTGAGAACAAGAAAAAGTCGCTGGGGGCCAGATCTGGAGAATACGGTGGGTGGGAAGCAATTCGAAGCCCAATTCATGAATTTTTGCCATCGTTCTCAATGACTTGTGGCACGGTGCGTTGTCTTGGTGGAACAACACTTTTCTTCTTCATATGGGGCCGTTTTGCAGCGATTTCGACCTTCAAACGCTCCAATAACGCCATATAATAGTCACTGTTAATGGATTTTGCCTTCTCAAGATAATCGATACAAATTATTCCATGCGCATCCCAAAAAACAGAGGCCGTTACTTTGCCAGCGGACTTTTGAGTCTTACCACGCTTCGGAGACGGTTCACCGGTCGCTGTCCACTCAGCCGATTGTCGATTGAACTCAGGAGTGTAGTGATGGAGCCATGTTTCATCCATTGTCACATATCGACGGAAAACTCGGGTGTATTACGGGTTAACAGCTGCAAACACCGCTCAGAATCATCAACACGTTGTTGTTTTTGGTCAAATGTGAGCTCGCGCGGCACCCATTTTGCACAGAGCTTCCGCATATCCAAATATAGATATCACCGTCATCCGTGCTCATTTCACCACGCTTGAATTTTGCATACCAATCAATTATTGTTGATTTCCCTGAGGCAGAGTGCGGAAACTCATTATCAAGCCAAGTTTTTGCTTCCACCGTATCTTTTCCCTTCAGAAAACAGTATTTTGTCAGAACACGAAATTCCTTTTTTTCCATTTTTTTTCACAATAACAAAATTTGCTTCACAAAAGACGCTCTATCTCACAAACTAATTGACTTACAGACGTCAAATTTTGACACGAATCATTTGAAGGTTGGTACTATATAAAAATAATATGCATTTAATACTAGCGACGCCATCTATGTGTCAGACCGGGGACTTATCAGCTAACCTGTTATAAAAAGGAGGTCCCTTGTCATTGAGCTTAACATGGAATCGGGCAGCACTCAGTGATAAGAGAAAAGTTTACCACTGTGGTACCAGAATGGACTGAATAGTCTAAGTGAGCCTGATACATCGGGCTGCCACCTAACCTAACCTAACCCAACATATGCTAAGACTTATTTTATGGATTTAGCATCTTTGGTTTAAAGTCTTTTTTTTTCAAATTAATAAAACATTTTTATGTTGAAGTATCCGTAACAATTTGGATTTATAAATTTATTTTTACGTGAATAGCTTTATAAATATGCCCCGAAGACAAGAGAATGAGATTTTCATAAATGAGATCTGTATCGTAATTTTAATTTTAATGATCTTACATTGAAAACCAGATTTGTCGCTAAAAATGTCTTTATTTTAAACAAGCCGCATCTTTAGCTGGGAATCAATACCAAAATCCTTAAGGGAAGGTCAAAATCTTTGGATCCAAGTAAACTTTTGTTTGAGTGTATATGCCTTCCATCAAGACTAACAAAGTCACACTTTAAATACTATTTTTATTTTATTTGTATAAAATGAGACGATATTTTCCATTCCGGCATGTTTGTTTTTATGACTGCTCATATCGGTCTGGACACCTTCACACTTGGTGGCGTTATACCATACCATTCATTCATGATCCATCTATTGCAGCAATTCTTCCTCATTCTGTTGCAATGCAATGTGTTGTGGTATGTGCTGATGAACTGGTGTTGTGATGTCGTTAAAAACAACGAAAATTTGTTGATTTTACCCAAATCTGTTTTCGTTTCTGTGGTCAATGTGTTTAATGAGGCATTTAAACAAAATAAAATTTTAGTTTTCCTAGCATCCAAGCAGATGCTTGTATTAATAGAGCAAATAGCGAGGTTACACTAATATTTAATATTCATAATTAAAATATTTCAACAGAGATTTTGTATTTTATTAGCATAGTCAAGGACTTCCCCTCGTCAGGCATATGCTACGCTCTCCACAATTTGACCTCTGTAATATGGCACATCAAATACAGACTCTTTCAAACGTACCACTTTTAATTGAGGCAAAATTTTTAATATTAAGAAACAAGTGAGAAAAGTAAAAAGTCGGACGTTGCCGTCTATATCATACCCAAAACCACTTTGGTAGGTGTTACTAAAAATTGTTTTGGTTATTTTATGTCATATATAAGAAAATTAAGTGGTACATATTTTTTGGCAGCTTTATCTACATCTGATCCGAGGAGTTACAATGTATAACCTTATGCTAACACAGAAAAAAATATCACCAAAATATTTCCAATTAAAAAGTTGATTGAAGTTGAAAATTTTTTCAATTAATAAATTAATTGATACAATTAACTTTTTAATCAAGATAGAAACATTAAGCTAATTATACCAACATTTTAAATTTAAAAATTTTTAATTAAAAAATTAATTGATACAATTAACTTTTTAATCAAACTCAGAAGACTAAGTCACTTAAAAAAAGTGATCGAGATTTTTTTTTAATTTTTAACTAAAAATGTATATCAAACTATCCATTTTTAATCAAACTAAAAACACTAACCCCCATTTTCATGAGCTCCGTTAGTGCTACGTTAGCTAACGAACTTTTATACCGTGATATCTACATATCTGCCATCTTGCGTATGCCAGTTAGAAATTTAACTGCTGAAATTTTTTAAGTTTGAAGTTAAGCGGAGAAAAGATATTTTCATTTTTCTTTCTGTTAACTGGCAGTTAAAGCCTAACGGAGCCACATGAAAATGGCCGCAAGTTAGTTAAGAAAGTAATTGAAAATAGTTACGTTTTTAATGGAAAAAATTAATTGAGTTTTGCATTCAACATCAATTAAATTTTTAATTGAATCAATTAAAAAATTAATTGAAAATTCTTAATAAAATCAATGAATTTTTTATTCAAGCATTTTTTTAATTTCCAATTAAAACTGTGATTGATACTATCATTTTCGTGATTGAAGACATTTCAATTAGAAAATTAATTGGACCAATTACTTTCGTGATTGAATCAGAACAAAATTTTTTTGTGTGAAATATGACTATATATCCGATATCTTGTGATACACACATATATAGCTATACTCGATTTTAT
This sequence comes from Haematobia irritans, assembly GCF_050003625.1. Lineage (NCBI taxonomy): Eukaryota > Metazoa > Arthropoda > Insecta > Diptera > Muscidae > Haematobia > Haematobia irritans. The sequence goes on along the minus strand of NC_134398.1, from coordinate 146,091,845 downwards.
ACTTTTTTGTAGAATAAGTACACCGATAAAATTGAGTCCATTTTTTAAAAATGGGTAAATGGTAGTCTGGGTAATACCTCAGCAAAAAATGAAGCACTATATTTACATATAATTATATAATTTAATTTTTGCAAAAATGTTCTACTTTGTAAAATTTGTCTATAGATATAAAAATTTTGCAAAAATGTTTCTATTGAAATAAAAGTTTGACACAATTTTCTATAAAAATCAAAATTTACTAAATTTTGCAAAAATGTTCTATACAAATAAAATTATGCAAAATTTTCTACAGAAATAAAATTTGCAAAAATTTTCTATAAAAATAAAATTTGGACAAAATTTTGATAGAAATTAAATGTTGACAAAATTTTCATAGAAATTAAATTTTGGCAAAATTTTCTCCTATTTTTAACCCCTCTCTAGCTTCGTAGCCAAAAATGCAAAAAGTCAACCAATTTAAAGATGATTTAATTATTTTTAATTTTTTTTGCAGAAGTATTAAAAGCAAATTGTCTTAAATAAAATGAAATTTTCTTTTATGTTAAGACACCCAATATTTAGTCCAATCACTTAACTATACAGGAAAAACAACTTCATTGAAAAGTCTATCGACTTTTGGATGCGGAAAAAGCTTTGTATCAGAGAAATGTGATGCTAAGCTAAATTCGCATTCGAAATTTAGGTACATGAAATCTTTGGCTTCACGACAATATATATATTTTTTTTCAGTGTATGGACTACCAGATTTATCTTCTTAAATATCAGACCACCAGATTTATCTTCTGGAGCCTCCTGGAAGAGCAAAGCTCATGCAAATGGGTTGAAATTTGGTATGTGATTTACACATTGGCCCCAATAAACATGTCCCCAAACAGGTTTCAAGAGCAAAATATTATTTTGCTCTTTGATGAACATGGAACATTTTTGTCTCCAAATTGTTTTTTTTTTCAGATACATAAAACATAAAGTATCGAGTTGTGTGACAAACATGTTCCTTGTTTTTACTTGATCGTGATCCCGGATAATCTGGCTTTCCCGGGAATGAAAAAAAAAGTCCGAGGAAAACCCCTAATTGGTATTGGATATAATGGAAAAAAATGTCCAATTGCTTCAACTCGGAGCTGTTGAGAAGAAAATGTTGATGACTTTCCAAAATTCATCATAGATGAATAACAAAATCAATGCGAACTCTCAATCAACCCTTTAGTATTATATAAATCCAAAAATATTTCAATGAAACAACCCCTTCTTAATTTAAAGTAACTCAATCACATCAATTCACAAGAGAAGAAGAAGACGAAAAAAACCACGTTAAAATGATGCGTGCGAAAGTGATACATCATCGTGATTGGCTAATTTGACAGATGAGCTACAACCACGATGAACTCATGCGTCAATGCCAACAAAAGCGACGATTTTTTTTATTTTCCTCAATGCAATTTAATAAAACGAACAAAAAAACGACTACACGAGTTAAATCCTTTTTGGTAGGCATTCTTCGTCTTCTTTCTAAGCAGCTGAGATTACAAAATGATTTGGCATATTTTTATTTTTTAATAAAAAACAGCAAACAACTCTATAGAATACGAGTTTTGATTTGCAACATTTTTGTTGAGTAGTAATGCCAATAGAAAAAAGAATATCGGAATAAAAACACAATCATGACAAAAGCCTCACATCAGGGGGGTTTTTTCCACGGGATGTGAAACCCAGATGTTAGGCAAGACCAAGGAATCTTCATCCTTAGAGCATTGCATCATTTTCATTTGGGTATTGAATTCAAACTGACACTCAACAACTGATATTGCGTGCCATGCCGAGATATGTTATTGCTGAAATGAAATCCCAAACCAAAACAATTGTCCAGAACTCATAGAGTGAACTTAGCACAGTGGAATGGCTGCATGACAAAAAGAAATTTTGGAAATTAAGATTGATGACATTAGGCATGTTTTCTTTTAGTACTCGATGTAACATTTTTATGAGCTATCATTGGAAATCGCGTCGGTGTTATCAGACTGCATTGTTATAAAGTGACGTTTCCTCGATTCACAATAGTAAATTATTGTGAATTATTTATGGAGTAATATGAAAAAATAAAAGTGGTATCGTGTCATAAATAATCACAGCAGTGACGAATTATTACATTTTGAGCACTCCATACATTAAAATATAAGATTTCACTAGATTCCCGTGAATTCTTTTAAACAGCTGATACATTGTTGCACATTTTGAACATGTGCATTTTAACGAGTACTCTTTTTTTCAGTGCGTTACACCTGGATACACGTTTACCACTCGATTCAAATATAATCTTCCAAAATTTGAAGAAAATTTTATCAAAAAAACTACCAAAGAAAAACATCTTATTTTGTAGTTTTTGATTTCTATAGAAAATTTTGTTGTCAAAATTTTGTTTCTATAGAAAATTTTGTCAAAATATTATTTCAATAGAAAATGTTGTCAAAATTTTATTTCAATAGAATATATTGTCAAGATTATATTTATGTAGAAGAATTTTATTTCAATAGAAAATTTTGTTAAACTTTTATTTATAAAAAATGTTGTCAAAATTTTATTTTTATGGACACTCTGTCAAAATTTTATTTCTACGGAAAATTTTGTAAACATTTTAGTTTTTTTTATATTGTCAACATTTTATTTCTGTGGAAAATTTTTTTAAAAACATTTTTTCTATAGAAAAATTTATCAAACTTTTAATTCTAGAGAAATTTTTGTTAAAATTTTATTCCTAGAAAATATGTTGTCATAATTTGATCATATAGAAAATTTTGTTAAAATTCCTATAGAAAATTGCACATTTTGAACATGTGCATTTTAACGAGTACTCTGTTTTCTTTTAGTCCGTTACACGGTTGCCACTCGATCCAATAATAATATAACAAAATTTGAAGAAAATGTTACCAAACCACTACCAAAGAAAAAATATTATTTTGCTGTTCTTGATTTCTATAGAAAATTTCTATATAAAATTTTTTGTCTAAATTTTATTTCTGTATAGATTATGTTTAAAATTTAATTATTGTATATACTTATTATAAGTCGGAGATGTTTTAACATTTATAATCCTGCACTGTAATTATAAGATTTTAATCTTGTTGTGTAGGTACTTAAAAAAAATTAAATGAAAATGTTGTCAAAATTTTATATCTATCGAAAATTTTGTCAAAATTTTATTTCTATAGAAAATTTTGTCAACATTTTATTTCTATAGACAATTTTGTCGAAATTTTTCTATAGAATATTTTGTCAAAATTTTATTTCTATAGAAAATTTTTTCAAAATTTTATTTCTATAGAAAATTTTGTCAAAATTTTATTTCTATAGAAAATTTTGTCAACATTTTATTTCTATAGACCCTTTTGTCGAAATTTTTCTATAGAAAATTTTGTAAAAATTTTATTTCTATAGAATTTTTTTTTAAACATTTTTTCTATAGAAAATTTTATCAAAATTTAAATTCTAGAGAAATTTTTGTCAAAATTTTATTCCTAGAAAATATGTGGTCATATTTTGATCATATAGAAAATTTTGTTAAAATTCCTATAGAAACCCAGCAAAAAAATTTGGAAGTTCTTCCAAAGGCACAACTTTAAAAGCACTTCCAGAAGATGCACTCCCAATGATGTTCTTTATTTTAACTACCCAGGAAGTTCTTTTAATTAAATTTTTTACAACTTGGTTTTTTCATACTTTTAATGGGAAATTTTAACTTTTTTTGTTTCAAAAAGGTTAAAAACAGAGTAAGAATTCATAAAATGGTACAAATCATTTAAATTTTGTCGAAAAAAATACTAAATCAAATCTGAAAAAATTGTGAATTTTTGAAAATATTTGAGGTCTAACGTTTCCGACAAGCGTTAGAATCCATTAAAAATTATAAAAAATTATGAAAATTATTTATTTGACAAAATATCACAGAATTTTTTAATTTACATCCAAAATATTGAATTCGGATCACACCTACAAAAGTGATGCAAATCAGTGCAACGGCTGTTGAAATGGAGGACTTCCGTCCTATGACAAGCCCATGTAAAATTCATCGCTTCTGCGTCAATTTTGCACCACTTCCGGATCCAAAAAGAACATTTTCATTACTTTTTTGGCGACGCTTTTTTTGCTGGGAAATTGCACATTTTGAACATGTGCATTTTAAGGAGTACTCTGTTTTCTTTTAGTCCGTTACACGGTTACCACTCGATCCAATAATAATGTAACAACATTTGAAGAAAATGTTACCAAACCACTACAAAAGAAAAAATATTATTTTGCAGATCTTGATTTCTATAGAAAATTATTTGTTAAAATTTTTATAGAAAATGTTGTCAAAATTTTATTTTTATAGAAATTATCTTTAAAATTTAATTATTGTATATACTTATTATAAGTCGGAGATGTTTTAACATTTATAATACTGTAATTATAAGATTTTAATTATGTTGTGTAGGTACTCAATAAAATGAAATGAAAATGTTGTCAAAATTTCTATAGAAAATTTTGTCAAAATTTTATTTTGTTATTGTTGTTTTTGATCTCAGCATAAAACCATGTATTGACTAAACTACAAGTGTAGCTTAACCAACAGAGGAAAAGTATGCTTGTCAAATTTATTTGGGCAAAGTCCTATAGACTGCAAGATGGTTAAGCTAACAGGTTGGCTGATAAGTCCCCGGTCTAACAAAGAAAAACACATCCTTTTGAGCTCTGAGAACAAGAAAAAGTCGCTGGGGGCCAGATCTGGAGAATACGGTGGGTGGGGAAGCAATTCGAAGCCCAATTCATGAATTTTTGTCATCGTTCTCAATGACTTGTGGCACGGTGCGTTGTCTTGGTTGGACAACACTTTTTTCTTCTTCATATGGGGCCGTTTTGCCGCGATTTCGACCTTCAAACGCTCCAATAACGCCATATAATAGTCACAGTTGATGGGTTTTCCCTTCTCAAGATAATCGATAAAAATTATTCCATGCGCATCCCAAAAAACAGTGGCAATTACTTTGCCAGCGGACTTTTGAGTCTTTCCACGCTTCGGAGACGGTTCACCGGTCGCTGTCCACTTAGCCGACTGTCGATTGGACTCAGGAGTGTAGTGATGGAGCCATGTTTCATCCATTGACACATATCGACGGAAAAACTCGGGTGTATTACGAGTTAACAGCTGCAAACACCGCTCAGAATCATCAAGACGTTGTTGTTTTTGGTCAAATGTGAGCTCGCGCGGCACCCATTTTGCACAGAGCTTCTGCATATCCAAATATTGATGAATGCTATGACCAACACGGTATTTCAACCGTCGAACGGAACGGACGTGTTTTTTAATAGCGGATAAAATCATCGTAATAAGTACCTACTACGAATTTCAAGTGTGGTGGGATATTAGGCCACCATGCAGAGAAATTCAAAGACATCCACTGGGTTGCTAACTTCAGGGTCCAGTGGACGGGTATCGACTGAAGTTATAAATTTGGGCAATGACCAAGAGTTAGGCCCAATTAGTCGACCTGTAGACGGGTCGACAGGTGGCGACAATTTGACAAGTCGGACCTTTTCCAAGGTAACGGCATCAAAAGGAGGTAATCCCTCACGAAAGAGATTCAAAGAACGCAGAAATGCTTTGTTTATCCTAAAGAAATTAGGATCAGTCGACCCAAGCACGTTGTCGGCTAAACAAAGCGATTCCTTAAAATGGGCTCAAGGAATTCTTGAGGCTGGAAAAAGGGAACGATCACCGGATGAGCTGCCATCCTCCAAAAGGGATCAACGATCGTTTGCCTCAGTTGCTAAAGACAGCCTTGTGATGGCTATCATAAATAAAGGAGCATTGGACGGTATGGTTCCAAAGCAAAAATGGGGGGAAATTGAGAATGCTTTGTCTGGCGTCTACTCACAGGTGCTGGAAAAGTTTCCCGGCCCAGATCCTCGACACCAAGAGGCTGGTTGGTATCAAGGACGATTTAAGCTAGTCGCATTTGAGGACCAGAGGTCTATAGAATGTTTTAAAGCTGCTCTGATATTAATTGGTGAAGTTTGGGAAGGAGCTGCTCTAGAGTTAGTCGAGAAGAAAGACATACCGGCTAGACCAAGAGCACATGCGTGGATACCTGCAAACCCTCCTGACCCTGAATCTATTTTAAATAGACTGAAACAATGCAATCCAGATCTTCCAACAGCTGATTGGAAGGTTGGCCGTTTGGATGAAGTGGATGGGCCAAGACGGCATGCAGTGTTTATATTGAACACTCAGTCTTTGCCACATCTAGCAAAGTCCCAGGGCCGTGTATGTTATGGCTTTCATTATATCCAAATGAAGGTGTATAAAAACGATCAGCTAAAGGATTCAGAAATGGACAAGCCTCTGTCTGAATCAGAAGTAAGCGGATCCTCTTGCGAAGTCGAGGGGGATACCAAGACATTTGAAGACATGGATAGATACCGTATGCGTGAGGAGGCTTCTACTGCCTCAGAACTCACCAAAGTTGAACCTATGGTTATTGCGAGAGTCACCGATATCTCTGAAGAGGACATTCTTGATGACTCGATTGAAGCGGCTGATGTGACGGTTGTTGAAAATCTCGATGGTCCTACGGATCCTCCAGATAAATCTTCATCATTGTAAGGCTGCATGTGCTGCCTTAAAAGTTCTCCTGATGAAAGGGGACATAGATATAGTTCTTATTCAAGAACCATATGTTTATAAAAACAAAATATGTGAATTAAGTACTCCGGGGTTCAAACTATTGCAGTATACTGGTAATGATGTAAATCGAGCCTGTATAATTGCTAAAAACGAGCTCAATTTGTTTCTGCTTCCTTCAATGTGCAATACAGACACTGTCGTTGCAAGTTTAGAAATAGCCAAATGCAAATATTGGGTATCTTCGGTCTACATGGGACATGACAGGGAGATGCCTCCATATGCCGTTAAGACCTTAGTGGAGGAGTCACTGAAAACAAAGACGAAACTCATTATGGGATGCGATGCGAATGCACATCATAGTGTATGGGGAAGTAGTGATACTAATGCAAGGGGAGAGTCGCTAATAGAGTTTATTTTGCGTACTAATCTGGTAGTTTGCAACAAGGGAGATGTCCCAACCTTTGTCACTAAAAACAGGCAAGAGGTTTTGGACATCACCTTGGCCTCGCAAGAACTGAATGAAATGATATCTGAGTGGCAGGTTTTAAGTGAACACAGCTTCTCAGATCATCGCTACATCAGTTTCAAATTTGATGTTCATATCACCAAGATCATATTTCCGCCAAATGTTAGGAAAGCTGACTGGAATAGGTATAGGGAATCGTTCAATATGATGATACCGGAAATAACAGAGACAAATATGAGAAATGTGCAAGATATCGAACACGCAGTGGAGCGGATTACTAAGGCCTTCAACATCTCACTGAAAGCTGCATGCCCTAGAGGAAAGCCAAGGGGGAAACATCGACCACCATGGTGGTCTACGGAATTAAGTAATATGAGGAAATCCTGCAGGAAGCTCTTTAACAAGGCAAAGTCCACCAGAGCCCCTGAGGACTGGGACGCTTACAAGAAGAATCTGAGAGGATACAAGCGAGAACTGAGAAATGCTCAGCATAACTCTTGGAATGCTTACTGCAGCAGTATTGAGAATACGTCCGAGGCTTCCAGACTACGGAAGGTTCTAGCATCCACCAACTCCGCTCCAGGTTTCATTAAAACATCGGAGGGCAATTGGACAACGTCCAGTGAGGAGACGCTGGAGGTACTATTGGACACACATTTTCCTGGAAATCAGACGGTTGAACCATGTACTGGCGGTGCCACAGTTGCTCAGCGGTCGTTTCCTGTCGAGGAAATTGTATCGGAAACTAGAATAAGATGGGCGCTAAATAGCTTTGGACCATTCAAATCCCCTGGACCTGATGGAATTACTCCGGCGGAGTTACAAGCTGTAACTGACAAAATTATCCCCTGGTTGTCGGTGATATATAAAGGATGTATCAACTTATCATATATCCCAGGAAAGTGGAGGGAAACAAAAGTCGTTTTCATACCTAAAGCGGGAAAAGCCTCTCACTCGAGGGCGAAGGATTTCCGACCAATCAGCTTATCCTCATTCCTACTTAAGACTCTGGAGAGGATGATAGATATTTATCTTAGAACTAGCATCGACTCAAGTTTGTTTTCGAAACGACAGCATGCATACTCGAAGGGCAGGTCTACTGAGACCGCACTACATGAACTAGTCAGCTTTATTGAAAGCTCACTATCTGTCAAAGAATACACAATCGTGGCGTTTCTAGACATCGAAGGGGCGTTCAATAATGTCCATCCGAGCTCGATATTAAATGGACTGACAACTCTGAATGTTGATCCATGTATACTCAGGCTGTTAGACGAACTGCTAATCAAGAGACGTATTTCAGCCACACTAGGACAAGCAAACATACAAAAGTATGTGAACAGAGGCACTCCTCAAGGAGGAGTTCTATCACCTCTTCTTTGGAATGTTGCTATAAACGACCTTCTGGTTTCCCTAGAAAAAGAAAGGATACAAGTGGTGGCATACGCAGATGATGTGGCGATAGCAGTCAGGGGAAAATTCCCATCAACAATTAGAGATATTATACAGAGAGCCCTCCGGATGACTGAGAAATGGGCGAAAGATAATGGTCTTGGGGTAAATCCTGCAAAGACAGAAATAGTCATGTACTGCAAAGATCGCAAAACTCCCACGGTTAGGCCCATTTCCTTAGGGGGTATTGAAATTCCCTTTAGGGAGTGTGCAAAATACCTTGGCGTTATTTTGGACAGGAAGCTGAACTTTAAGCTTAATATTGAAGAAAGGGCGAGGAAAGCAACGGTAGCTTTATACTCGTGCAAAAAGGCAATAGGGAAAAAGTGGGGACTAAAACCAAAAATTGTGCATTGGCTATACACGGCAGTGGTTAGACCTATAATGCTATATGGTGTTGTAGTCTGGTGGCCGGCACTTCACCAGCCGACAAGTTTAGACAAAGTTCAGCGTATGGCGTGCTTGTGTATCTCAGGTGCATTCAGCAAGACAGGAACAAACTCCCTTAATGTCATACTGAATCTATTGCCTTTAGACATTTTGGCCAAACAGTCAGCTGCAACAACGGCTGTGCGGTTGCGCGAGCTATCGCTGTGGTCGGAAAAAAGTTACGGTCACAGTTCGGTCCTCAAAATAATGCCAGATGTGCCTAACGTAGTGGATTACACTTTGGCGAGCCCACTTTTCGACAAAAAGTTTGAGACTCTAATTCCCAACAGTGAGGCGTGGTGTACACGGACCCCGGGGAATAAAAGATATATAGATTTCTACACTGATGGCTCCAAATTGGATGGCCAAGTGGGTTTCGGAGTATATTCTAAAGATCTGGAACTTCGAATAGCGAAAAGATTACCTGATCACTGTAGTGTTTTTCAGGCTGAAATATTAGCAATAAGAGAGGTGGCGAATTGGCTGAGAAGTAATGTTCCAAAAAATGTGGGCATTAATATATACTCAGACAGTCAACCTGCAATAAAATCCTTGGACTCTGTGTTCCTCAACTCGAAAACGGCCATCGATTGCCGCAAATCTCTCAATGAGATGGCTGAGCAGTACAATATTCACCTAATATGGGTGCCTGGCCATAGGAACATACCGGGGAACTGCGAAGCGGATGAGTTGGCAAGGCTAGGGACTACCTTACATATTCCAGGGGAACTAGAATTTGTTGGTATGCCCCTAGCTACCTGCAAGCTCATGCTGCGTGAGAAGGCTGTTATGATGGCAAATGTTCGATGGGAGAATTGCAAGGGTTGTAACGACACCAAGCAAATATGGCCCCATTTCAACTTAAACCGCACACTAGATATGCTAATGTTCTCGAGACGTCAGATATCACTCCTGATATCTGCTATAACGGGTCGCTGCCTGATAGGAGATTTTGCAAAAACTATTGGCGCGAAGTATAATGACTATTGTATGAGCTGTCATGATGTGGAGGAAAAAGAATCAATTAAACACCTCTTGTGTGAGTGTCCTGCATTTTGTGTAAAGCGCAAGCAACTTTTAGGAGCATATAGCTTCAGATTACTGGCGGATCTGGAAAACGTTAACTTAAGCAGTCTGCTAATATTTTTGGAACAATCTGGTTGGTTCAACAAAGAAAAATAATCAAGAAGGTTCAGCGGTTAAAACTAGAAGTGCCCATATGTAATAGGTACTTTTAGTTAATGTGGTATCACAATGGACTGAATAGTCTAAGTGAGCCTGAATCTTAATCGGGCTGCCACTTTAACCTAACCTAACCTAACACGGCCTCTGCTATCTCGATCAACTTCATTTTACGGTCATTCAAAATCATTTTGTGGATTTTTTTGATGTTTTCGTCGGTAACCACCTCTTTCGGGCGTCCACTGCGTTCACCGTCCTCCGTGCTCATTTCACCACGCTTGAATTTTGCATACCAATCAATTATTGTTGATTTCCCTGGGGCAGAGTGCAGAGACTCATTATCAAGCCAAGTTTTTGCTTCCACCGTATTTTTCCCTTCAGAAAACAGTATTTTATCAAAACACGAAATTCCTTTTTTTCCATTTTTTTTTTCACAATAACAAAAGTTGCTTTACAAAAGGCGCTCAATCTCACAAACTAATTGACTTACAGACGTCAAATTTTGACACGAATCATTTGAAGGTTGGTACTATATAAAAATAATATGCATTTAATGCTAGCGACGCCATCTATGTGTCAGACCGGGGACTTATCAGCCAACCTGTTACATATGTCCCAAAAATGTTAGACTGAAAAGGAGTTGCATTGCTTGCACGGTAGTGGCAAGTTACCGAATTGATCGGGCTTACTTTCCATAGAGGTCAGCTGAAGATTCACGCCCCTAACTGCCCACCAGAACTCAAACGCAGCCAATGCCTATAATGTGGTTCGCCGTAATGAACAATGAACGCTCTCCGCTCTTATTAATTAATCGAGGGGTCAAAATACTATAAGTGCCAATTTAAAGAAAACAATTCTTTAAGCCAAGACTTAAAGAAAAGTTAATTAACATAATGTCCTTTAATCGGAACACTGTGCAAGGATAACGTTAACATTTATAGTGCTTATTTAGTAGATTTCTGTGATGAGAGAAGCTCATTCATTTAGTTCGTTTGGGATGGGGATGATGTTGATGACGATGGTGTTGTTGTATGTTCGACAGAAATTTAATGATAAAATGCAATGGTGCCAATAATTGATGTGCGTGTGTTACGCTCTACAAAACGAAATATATTACAAGAGTCCCACATCGACAAACATTGCGTTTTTGAAGTAAGTCGGAATATCTTTTTTTTTGTACCTTTAAAACTCACACCAATGCTAGCCGCTTGTTTTGTTTTTTTTTTCTTCAACTCTTGTGCAACAAAAGTCCCATCGATGATTGTTGGTAGGAAAATTAAATAATCAGTTCAATATCAGAGGAGTATTAATTTGTTTTGATGTTGTACGCGTGCGCACGCATGTTTAGGCGACAACCTGCTGGGCATTTGTTTTCTCATATATCTTTTATTTGCTATTGAAGAGCTAAATATCACATGAAAGAGTAAGAAGTTCTTTGCTGTAAGAAAAAAAAACTCAAAAGATTGAAATTAGTGATGTAAATATTAATATAAAGAAACCGGATATAAATACGCTTATCACTAAGTATTACGGTGAAACCCCTTAGAGAAGGTTGGAACCACTCAAAAATATCATCGGAAATACTAAGAAGGGATAATACATCCCCGAAATTCTTTTTGATTATTCCGCTAAATCATTACTCCCCTGACACTCAATGCAGTACATATCACGGTGGACACACGAAGTTTCTCCATACACAGCAATAACCCAACGAGACATATTTATTGCCTTTTCTTCCTTACTACGTGATGGACTGCGTGCCATAACTTCGTACAATATCGTTATACCCAATTGAGTAAAATTGCGTCCCGATCTGCTACACAATCTGAATACAAATGATGACAGTTCTCCTTTCTTCAGTTTGAAGTGTGCTGTAACTGCCGCAATATCTCAGTGGTAAGCTAACCATTCGCTAAGCAATCAGAATGAACGTCATAACTAAGGTTTTCTTTTTCCCGGACTTTTCCCATTCCCGGGAAAGCGGGAATTTTTTTCGAATTTCCACGGATCCCGGTAAAAAGGAAACCTGCTTTGATGTCGCATGCATTTAGACATTTGAATAAATTAGGAATCGCCTAAAGCTACGGTTATAAGGCGTTGTCTGGACAACTAACAATATATAGTATGTTGATCTATTACATCAGCCATAAATCATACTAAAATACCAAATATTTTCTAATAAGGCTAAGACAGTCTATTTCGGTATAGTTTTCATTTACAATACACTTCCAAAATCTACTTAAACTCGTTTTCAACTGTCATTTGCCTTATAAATAAGGGATTTAAAATCCACTTTTACTAGATTCCGCGTCTAATGTGTATGAGGTATAAATTAGAAACAAGTAAGGAAAGTCTAAAGTCGGGCGGGGCCGACTATATTATACCCTGCACCACTCTGTAGATCTAAATTTTCGATACCATATCACATCCGCCAAATGTGTTGGGTGCTATATATAAAGGTTTGTCCCAAATACATACATTTAAATATCACTCGATTTGGACAGAATTTGATAGACTTTTACAAAATCTATAGACTCAAAATTTAAGTTGGCTAATGCACTATGGTGGAACACAATTTTAGTAAAAAAATATGGGAAACATTTAAATCTGAAGCAATTTTAAGGAAACTTCGAAAAAGTTTATTTATGATTTATCGCTCGATATATATGTATTAGAAGTTTAGGAAAATTAGAGCCATTTTTACAACTTTTCGACTAAGCAGTGGCGATTTTAAAAGGAAAATGTTGGTATTTTGACCATTTTTGTCGAAATCAGAAAAACATATATATGGGAGCTATATCTAAATCTAAACCGATTTCAACCAAATTTGGCACACATAGCAACAATGCTAATTCTACTCCCTGTGCAAAATTTCAACTAAATCGGAGTTAAAAATTGGCCTCTGTGGTCGTATGAGTGTAAATCGGGCGAAAGCTTTATATGGGAGATATATCCAAATCTGAACCGATTTCAAGCAAATTTGGCACGCATAGTTACAACGCTAATTCTACTCCCTATGCAAAATTTCAACTAAATCGGAGCAAAAAATTGGCCTCTGTGGGCAAATGAGTGTAAATCGGGCGAAAGCTATATATGAGAGCTATATCTAAATCTGAACCGATTTGGCTGATATTTTGCAAGTTTTTCGAGACCCATAAAATATTCGCATGTACGGAACTTGAGGAAGATCGGTTGGTAGACACGCCAATTATGACCAGATCGGTGAAAATTATATATGGGAGTTATATCTAAATCTGAACCGATTTCTTTTAAAATCAATAGGGATCGTCTTTGAGCCGAAACAGGACCCTATACCAAATTTTAGAACAATCGGACTGAAACTGCGAGCTGTACTTTGCACACCAAAATACATCAACAGACAGACAGACAGACAGACAGATAGACACACAGACGGACAGACAGACAGACGGACATCGCTAAATCGACTCAGAATTTAATTCTAAGCCGATCCGTATACTAAAAGGTTGGTCTATGATTACTCCTTCTTGGCGTTACATACAAATGCACAAACTTATTATACCCTGTACCACAGTAGTGGTGAAGGGTCTACATATGGGAAACGTTTAAATCTGAAGCAATTTTAAGGAAACTTCGAAAAAGTTTATTTATGATTTATCGCTCGATATATATGTATTAGAAGTTTAGGAAAATTAGAGTCATTTTTACAACTTTTCGACTAAGCAGTGGCGATTTTACAAGGAAAATGTTGGTATTTTGACCATTTTTGTCGAAATCAGAAAAACATATATATGGGAGCTATATCTAAATCTGAACCGATTTCAACGAAATTTGGCACGCATAGCTACAATGCTAATTCTACTCCCTGTGCAAAATTTCAACTAAATCGGAGTTAAAAATTGGCCTCTGTGGTCATATGAGTGTAAATCGGGCGAAAGCTTTATATGGGAGATATATCCAAATCTGAACCGATTTCAAGAAAATTTGGCACGCATAGTTACAACGCTAATTCTACTCCCTATGCAAAATTTCAACTAAATCGGAGCAAAAAATTGGCCTCTGTGGGCAAATGAGTGTAAATCGGGCGAAAGCTATATATGGGAGCTATATCTAAATCTGAACCGATTTTGCTGATATTTTGCAAGTTTTTCGAGACTCATAAAATATTCGGATATACAGAATTTGAGGAAGATCGGTTGATATACACGCCAATTATGACCAGATCGGTGAAAAATATATATGGCAGCTATATCTAAATCTGAACCGATTTTTTCCAAAATCAACAGGGATCGTCTTTGAGCCGAAACAGGATCCTGTACCAAATTTTAGGACAGTCGGACTAAAACTGCGAGCTGTACTTTGCACACAAAAATACATCAACAGACAGACAGACAGACGGACATCGCTAAATCGACTCACAATTTAATTCTAAGCCGATCCGTATACTAAAAGGTTGGTCTATGATTACTCCTTCTTGGCGTTACATACAAATGCACAAACTTATTATACCCTGTACCACAGTAGTGGTGAAGGGTATAAATATGGGAAACATTTAAATCTGAAGCAATTTTAAGGAAACTTCGAAAAAGTTTATTTATGATTTATCGCTCGATATATATGTATTAGAAGTTTAGGGAAATTAGAGTCCTTTTTACAAGTAGCGATTTAACAAGGAAAATGTTGGTATTTTGACCATTTTTGTCGAAATTAGAAAAATATATATATAGGAGCTATATCTAAATCTGAACCGATGTCTACCAAATTTGGCACGCATAGCTACAATGCTAATTCTACTCCCTGTGCAAAATTTCAACCAAATCGGAGTTAAAAATTGGCCTCTGTGGTCATATGAGTGTAAATCGGGCGAAAGCTATATATGGGAGATATTTCCAAATCTGAACCGATTTGGCTGATATTTTGCAAGTTTTTCGAGACTCATAATATATTCGGATGTACGGAATTTGAGGAAGATCGGTTGATATACACGCCAATTATGGCCAGATAGGTGAAAAATATATATGGCAGCTATATCTAAATCTGAACCGATTTTTTCCAAAATCAATAGGGATCGTCTTTGAGCCGAAACAGGACCCTATACCAAATTTTAGGACAATCGGACTTAAAGTGCGTGCTGTACTTTGCACACAAAAATACATCAACAGACAGACAGACGGACATCGCTAAATCGACTCAGAATTTAATTCAAGGCCGATCCGTATACTAAAAGGTTGGTCTATGATTACTCCTTCTTGGCGTTACATACAAATGCACAAACTTATTATACCCTGTACCATGGTAGTGGTGAAGGGTATAATTAAAGTAACTATCTTAATAAAAGTTAGAATTTTCATATTTCATAAAAGAACATCCTTGCAATAAATATGAAATTTTGAAATTATGTAATTGCAAACGTGGCTTAGATAAGGTAAAAAGTCCCGTTGTTTATAAAGCTTTACTCAGTCTACCAGTCTATCGGAGTGTCGGTTTACAGAAATATGACAATCATAAGTGCAATCTTCTTTTAACAATTGGGAACCCGTTATAATCTGGGTTAGAACCCACGACTATGTATGTTCCACAAGGCAACTACTACTACTTGGTACCATAGTCATTCGCATTACACTTCCAAAATCCACTTTAACTAGATTTCAAATGTCATTTGCCATATAAAACCGTCTATTATATAAAAAAAAGTTTCCCGGGAATTCCAGAACTTAATTCCCGGGAATGCGCGAGCGAAAAAAACGCTAATTCCCGAGAATTTCCGTGATCCCGTTCCCGGGAAAACCCCTCTAATCATGACAGTTCTCATGTAAGGATGTGTCTCCAGGTGGTTGGTAGAGATTTCTATGTTATGAAGGGGACCTCCCGACTCACATGGGGATGTCACTATGGCCTGCTATGACAGCATTTCGATAAAACGATCCCTCATATCGGTGATCGCTTGGTTAAGACATAGACACCATCAGTTGCGAGAAGAGAACGTTTATGAACTTTGGTTGAGTTAACAGGTTGCCCTTTACCTCGTTCACGGAAGACGTGATACCCAATTGCCAACATTTGCCCCGACTGGAGAAATAATCTTCTGGGATTTCTTCTCTGTGAACTTAGAGAACGCAAGGCCAATAGTGGCATCGCGGGCCAAGTTGGATGAACGGGAGACACCTAAAGCGATGTGGACCAATACAACTGTCTGAGGGGCGACGAAAATACTATGGGGTAATCCAGATAAGAACAAATATATACCAAAGATTATAAATTGTAGGAAGATAGGAAATTACCTACTGAGGAGATCGAACCATTTACCAGATTAGTTTAATACTCGAATAAAACGCGTAAACGACAAGTATTGACGTAGAATTAAAATGCAAATAAAAATAAATTAAGTGCACGAAATAAATTTCCATAAAGGGGAAAATGTATTTTTTTTTTGTTGCCTAAAAAAACAATGTTTCATTAGGAAAATTAATTTTTTCATTTAAAAAATAAAAACGAAAAACAACTAAAAGATTACAAACATCTATTGAACTAACATGGTAAATGCAATATTTGACGCAAGCCAATTTCCTATCTAAATCAAATCTATAATCTTTGGTATATACGGCCGTAAATCCACCGAATCCGCCGAATCCACCATGGATTCCGTAGAAACTTCTACTGAAGACTGTCATCCACAATCGAATTAAACTAAACAAGTATAAACGGCCGTAAGTTCGGCCAGGCCGAATCTTATGTACCCTCCACCATGGATTGCGTAGAAACTTCTACGAAAGACTGTCATCCACAATCGAATTACTTGGGTTGTGGTATCTTAAATCTTTTTTAAATTGTGTGTTAGTCCATACGTGGTATACATTAGACAAAAAAAAGTATGTGTAGGTAAGTCTACAAATAATTACGAATCGATATGGACTTTTGCACGGTACGTAGGGAGCCAGAATTGAAATATGGGGGTCGCTTATATGGGGGCTATATACAATTATTGATATGGACCAATTTTTGTGTGATTGGGGATCGATTTATCTGACGATTATATATAACTATAGACCGATATGGACCTAGTTAGGCATGGTTGTTAACGGCCATATACTAGCACAATGTACCAAATTTCAACTGACTCGGATGAAATTTGCTCCTCCAAGAGGCTCCAAAACCAAATTTCGGCATCGGTTTATATAGGGGCTATATATGATTATGGACTGATATGGACCACTTTTGGTATGGTTGATAAATATCATATACTACGACCACGTACAAAATTTCAACCAGATCGGATGAATTTTGCTTCTCCAAAAGGCACCGGAGGTCAAATCTGGGGATCGGTTTATATGGGTTTATATATAATTATGGACCGATTTCGACCAATTTTTGTATGGGAGTTTGAGGCCATATATTAACACCACGTACCAAATTTCAACTGAATCAGATGAATTTTGGTCTTCCAAGAGGCTCCGGAGGTCAAATCTGGTGATCGGTTTATATAGGGGCTATATATAATCATGGGCCGGTGTGGACCAATTTTTGCATGGTTGTTAGAGACCATATAATAACACCATGTACCAAATTTCAGCCGGATCGGATGAAATTTGCTTCTCTTAGAGGCCTCGCAAGCCAAATCGGGGGATCGGTTTATATGGGGGCTATATATAATTATGCACCGATGTGGACCAATTTTTGCATGGTTGTTAGAGACCATATAATAACACCATGTACCAAATTTCAGCCGGATCGGATGAAATTTGTTTCTCTTAGAGGCCTCGCAAGCCAAATCGGGGGATCGGTTTATATGGGGGCTATATATAATTATGCACCGATGTGGACCAATTTTTTCATGGTTGTTAAAGAACATATACCAACACCATGTACCAAATTTCAACCGGGTCGGATGAATTTTGCTCCTGCAAAAGGCTCCGGAAGTCAAATCTAGGGATCGGTTTATATGGGGGCTATATATAATTATGGACCGATATGGACCAATTTTTTCATGGTTGTTAAAGAACATATACCAACACCATGTACCAAATTTCAACCGGGTCGGATGAATTTTGCTCCTGCAAAAGGCTCCGGAAGTCAAATCTAGTGATCGGTTTATATGGGGGCTATATATAATTATGGACCGATATGGACCAATTTTTTCATGGTTGTTAAAGAACATATACCAACAGCATGTACAAAATTTCAACCGGATCGGATGAATTTTGCTCCTGCAAAAGGCTCCGGAAGTCAAATCTAGGGATCGGTTTATATGGGGGCTATATATAATTATGGACCGATATGGCCCATTTGCAATACCATCCGACCTACATCAATAACAACTACTTGTGCCAAGTTTCAAGCTTGTTTCTTTCGGAAGTTAGCGTGATTTCAACAGATGGACGGATGGACTCGCTTAGATCGACTCAGAATTTCACCACGACCCAGAATATATATACTTTATGTTACAAACATAAAGTATATATACGATATGTTACAAACGGTATGACAAAGTTAATATACTCAAGGAGAATAGGATGACAGTCAGGACAACAGTAGAATTGAGAGCACATATGTGCCGAATAGGGTCATGTTTGGCCCTATCATGTTTTGTGGATGATGAGACCTTGAAACACTACCTTTGCCACTGCCCTGTATTTCTAGGCAAAGAGTTAACCGAATAGGTGAAGAGATGATTCGGGTCATGGCCCAGCTAAGAAACAGAACAAAAGAAGGATTATAGCGCAAAACAAACCGAAGATTGGCTAACGTGTATGTCAGCCGACATGACACAGGGCAACCTGACATAATCTAACATATTTTCCAGTAGGATTCTTGATATCTAACCATACACAAGAGAGAAACGTGATGATAATATTTGGAAAAGTAGCCGCGCATAAATAGTACCAGCAAGGTATGGTCATTAGTCACCAGTATGTCCCATACTTTCAATGTATGCCCTAGCCCCCTTGAATTTCCGGTCATCTATGTGCACAACCAACTTTATAGCGGCATTGGTCACCACATAACTCTTCCATTCAACGTGGACTGGGTTTGTCTGAGATCTTCAACAGTGTATGCTAAATCTACCATCATCCAGCAGTATGGTAGAATAATGCTAAATTTCTTGCAATTTATGTCCAAGAACCCATGATTTTCCGGACATTTGTGTGAGCTTTTTTAAGGAGATTGGTCGCTAAGAGACCAAATAAATCTTACATACACGTTGCATAGGATTTGTCGACAGCCTTCAACAGTGTAAATCACACCTTCCATTATTATGGAGATCTCCCTCTCTAATTATTTTAAGAGATGTAATTTTGATGCAAAACATCTTCGGCCAAGAGAACAAATAAGGTGAACTCTTTATCCCTTTCTTTTTCCATAGGATAATGCGGATGAGTGTTCCATAGTTAAATATAGATCAAAAAGTCAAAAAACTTCCAATTGGAAAATTGGTCATTAATTACTTTCATTCAAGGAACTCTTTGTCGACAGATATGTACATCTTTCTGCCCTCATATCGACAGCAATCAAATTCAAACATTATGGTACAGCACCCAAACCATGTGACCTTCATAAAGGCCACCTTCTGAAAGAACCAAGCACGGTAAGTTCCAATTCGGAAGTGATGCAAATTCAGTGCAACGGCTGTTGAAATGGTGGACATCCGTCCTATGACAAGCCCATGTTAAATTCATTGCTTTTGCGCCAATTTTGCACCACTTCCGGATCCAAAAAAAATATTTTCACTACTATTTTGGCGACGCTTTTTTGCTGCTGAATTCCGGATAAAGCGCACCTACCATTTCAGCATGGTACCGTACTGTAAATATTAGCAAAGATGAGTGAGAACACCTCAGAGAGAAAAGATCAATCCTATCCCATGATGTCTGGAAATCTCCCTCGAACCAATGACCCCAGCAACAAAAAAGTAATGCCCAAAGTGTGGAAATTGATATGAGATAGCAAAGACTCTGTTTTAATATTATCCGTATCAGGAACTACTATTATTCTTGCCAATTCGAACTTTTGTAGGACGTTTATATCGAATAAAATAATCTTACTCTCAAATTCCTAAAATGTTCTCTTCCTTCCGGAAATTCTTACTAAACCGAATATTCTCTCGCATCTCAATGTATCTACAATGAATACAAAAGAACATGATAAATTATTGTAAAAATCGAAAAGAATATGAATTGTTTGGATATCCTGTAAAATATTTTGTAAATATGTTCCCTGGCATTCGTACCTTAAAGTCTGGAGAAAATTTACTCGTAATCATGCAACCTAAGAAAATAGTGCTGACATCCATGTGAATTATTGCCACGAACTGAGTGGTCTTGAAGCTGCATCAGCAGCAGTCACCATAGTAAAATTACTAGCACTCATAGTGCCAGAGTAGCTAAACTTGCAAATTGCAAAGTTTAACCGAGCAAAAAAAAAATAGAAATCGAAACGTATTTGCCTATTTCTGTGAGTCACGTGAATTGGCATTTAGATGATTTATCTGCTAACACTGTCATAAATTTTGAAATTTTACCGATGGTCATTTTGTCCTTCTTAGAGATTTGCAGGCTTCTTCACAAAAAATACTGTAAAACATTGAATGTGTTTAGTCTAGAATTATTGACCTTTGTCCTGCTATTTGCTTTATACTCTCATAGTTTACAATCTTGTCTTTGCTGCTGCAGCGATTGAAATATTGCGTATAGAGCTTCTAATAATAAATACTTGAAATAGAGACGATGAAAGATAGTATCTTTGATATGCGTATAATTACACAAAAACTCAACAAAAAACAAGTAAGTAAAGTCTAAAGTCGGACGGGGACCATCTCAACTCCTTCAAATTTGTTTGGAGTTATCATGAAGGTTTATATTCCCATATTCAAATATCTATATCTTAACCGATTTGAAAATATATGGTCTATCGTGGGTTATGATATATTATTTGGCCAAGTCGGACGATATTTCCACAAGTCGGAGCCTTATTTAAAACTCAACCATTCTGTGGTAAGTCTTGCATTAAAGTGTGTAGGATATGATTACTATAAAGGGTGATACGGTCAAAATTTGGTCAATATAAACTTGACGTATTTCTTTAAATTTTGCATTTAAAAAACCTGAACACCCCTCATTTTGAAGGTGTGTGTGTAGAATGTTGCTCCTATTTTGATTTTGGAATTCACTCTTCAGTTGTCAAAATGCCGTCCACGCAAAGCTAGCAAAATCGCTAAAAGTTGCCAAATCAACCGTTACAAATGTAATTAAAGTGATTGGGGAACGTTTGTCGACAGCCAGGAAGTCTGGATCGGGGGGAAATCGAAAACCGGAAGCCGCTGAGACGACAAAGAGAGTTGCCGGTAGTTTCAAGCGAAACCCTAACCTCTCTCTCCGAGATGCCGCAAATAAGCTGGGTGTATCGTCTACAACCATGCATCGAGCCAAAAAACGAGCCGGACTATCGACTTACAAGAAGGTAGTGACTCCAAATCGCGATGATAAACAAAATACGACGGCCAAAGCGCGATCCCGGAGGCTGTACACGACGAAGTTTGACTGCGTGGTTTTGGACGACGAAACCTACGTCAAAGCCGACTACAAGCAGCTTCCGGGACAGGAGTTTTATACGGCAAAAGGAAGGGGAAAGGTAGCAGATATTTTCAAGCACATAAAACTGTCAAAGTTCGCAAAGAAATATCTGGTTTGGCAAGCCATCTGTACCTGTGGCTTGAAAAGCAGCATTTTCATAGCTTCCGGGACTATCAACCAAGAAATTTACGTAAAAGAGTGTTTGAATAAACGTCTGCTGCCTTTCCTGAAGAAACACGGTTGTTCCGTACTGTTTTGACGGTAAAAAGGCCATGGAGTGGTACGCCGCCAACAACGTGCAGGTGGTTCCCAAGGACAAGAACCCTCCCAACACGCCAGAGCTCCGCCCAATTGAGAAATACTGGCCTATTGTCAAGCGGAACCTAAAGAAGACCAAAAAACTGCTAAGGACGAGCAGCAGTTCAAGGCAAACTGGCTTTCTGCGGCGAAGAAGGTGGACAAAGTGGCTGTACAAAATCTGATGGCAGGTGTGAATCATGAGGCCCGGCAATTCGGATTTGGAAAAGCGAAAGCCTAACTGAATATTTTTTCTGAATTTTATACTAATTGAACTTGAAAAAGAAATTTAATTTGATTTTTTAAATAAACGATTTCACCGATTTACACGCGTTTTCCCTTGACAAAATTTTGACCCTATCACCCTTTAATGGGAAATCATCACAGAATTTTGTGTAAAATGTGGGTATTTTGGCCATATTTGTATAAACCGGAAGAACAACTATATTGAGGATTTATTTAAATCTGAACCAAATTCGATCACACTTGACACACTTAAATAGCGAATTAAATATATTCTCTGTAGAAACTATCAAGTCAATTGGAGGAAAATCCCATTAAAAATGGGATTAAAATATGAAACTTTCTACCATATTTCCCCAACTCTGGCGTACACATACATAGGAGCTGTATCTAAATCTGAACCGATTTTGACATGCATAGTTAGAATAATAATTCTGCAATCTCTGCGAAAATTTCATGTAATTGGGAGTATAACTTTGGCCTCCGTGGTCATATGAGTGTAAATCGGACGAAATATATATGGGAGCTATATCTATATCTGAACCGATTTCAACCAAATTAACGATACTATAAAACGTACCTATTGTGCAAAATTTAAAGCAAATCAGGGCAAAACTCTGGCTTTTGAGGCCAATTAAGTGCAAATCAGATGAAAGATATATATGGGAGCTATATCTAAATCTGAACCGATTTCAACCAAATTTGACACAATTAACGATACTATTAAACGTACTCCTTGTGCAAAATTTGAAGCATGTCAGGGCAATTCTCTGGTTTTTGAGGTCATATAAGATCAAATCGGACGAAAGATATATATGGGAGCTGTATCTAAATCTGAACTGATTTCAACCAAATTTGGTACACTTACCGATACTATTAAACATACTCCTGTTGCAAAATTTTAAGCATGTCAGGGCAAAATTCTGGCTTTTGAGGTCATATAAGTTCAAATCGGACGAAAGATATATATGGGAGCTATATCTAAATCTAAACCGATTTAAATCAAATTTACCAAGCATTGGTAGAATACCAATACTGATCTCTATGCAAAATTTCACGAAAATCGGTAGTAAACTTTGGCCTCTGTGGTCATATGAGTCTAAATCGGACGAAATATATATATATATATATATATATATATATATATATATATATATATATATATATATATATATATATATATATATATATATATATATATATATATATATATATATATATATATATATATATATATATATATATATATATATATATATATATATATATATATATATATATATATATATATATATATATATATATATATATATATATATATATATATATATATATATATATATATATCTGAGCTATATCTAAATCTGAACCGATTTGGCTGATATTTTGCAAGTTTTTCGAGACTCATGAAATATTCGGATGTACCGAATTTGAAGAAAATCGGTTAATAAACACGCCAACTATGACCAGATCGGTGATAAATATATATGGCAGCTATATCTAAATCTGAACCGCTTTTCTCCAAAATCAATAGCGATTGTCTCTGTCCCATAAAAAAAAAAACGCTATGCCAAATTTGAGGACGATCGGACTTAAACTGCGACCTGTACTTTGCACACAAAAATACATGAACAGACAGACGGACGGACAGACAGACAGACGGACATCGCTAAATCGACTCTTGATTTAATTCTAAGGCGATCGGTATACCAAACGATGGGTCTCAGATTTTTCCTTCTTGGGGTTACACACTAAAAAAAAGCATGCCCGGTTCCAAAGATTTTGTCTTTATTTTAAAAATTTTGGTATTGATTCCGAACCAGAGAAGCGGAGAATACAAGTAAGGATACTTTTAAGACACAATTCTCTTTTAAATTTGGGTTTTATGCACTTGCTTCTAGGAAGCAAAATGTAATTTTTCAACGACAACTTTATTTTCCAAATTAAGACTCGACTTCCAGTTGAAATTAAAATCGGCTGATAAGCACGCCAACTATGACCAGATCGGTGATAAATATATATGGCAGTTATATCTAAATCTGAACCGATTTTCTCCAAAAGCGATTGTCTCTGTCCCAAAAAAAAAAAAAAACGCTATGCCAAATTTGATCGATCGGACGTAAACTGTGACCTGTACTTTGCACACAAAAATACATGAACAGACAGACAGACGGACATCGCTAAATCGACTCTGAATTTAATTCTAAGACGATCGGTATACTAAACGATGGGTCTCGGATTTTTCCTTCTTGGAGTTACACACTAAAAAAAAGCATGTCCGGTTCCAAAGATTTTGTCTTTATTTTAAAAATTTTGGTATTGATTCCGAGCCAAAGAAGCGGAGAATACAAGTAAGGATACTTTTAAGACACAATTCTCTTTTAAATTTGGGTTTTGTGTAATTGCTTCTAGGAAGCAAATTGTAATTTTTCAACAACAACCTTATTTTCCAAATTAAGACTCGACTTCCAGTTGAAATTAAGGTATGTTTCAAGTAAAAAACGTCCTTAAAATAAAGTTTTGAAAAACATGTCCTATATTTGAACGATGTTTTGCTTTCTAGTCAAAATGCAAAAAGACAACAAATTTAAAGACAATTTCATTAAATTTAAAGAATTTTTCTGAATTATTAAAGTCAAGTTGACCTTAGCCCAAACATTTTTTCTTTCATGTTATGATACCCATTTTTAAGTGAAATCACTTAATTATAAGGACAATACGACTTCATTGAAAAGTTTATCGACTTTTGGAAAACAACTTTATATTAGAGAAATGCGTCTTCTATGCTAAGCAAAATGTGCATTCGTATTTTAAAGACATAAAATCTTTGACCTCACGACAATATTTTTTTCAGTGCATACAAATGCACCAACTTACACCCAAAAAAAGGGGATCTAATGCCAACTGAACTTTATTTTAGTTCATGATTAGTTGATTTTAGTTAAAGTTGATTAGTTGATTTTAGTTAAATCTTGCACAATATGAGTAAATGTTCCTTATTTGAATAATTTCTTGCTAACTTTAATGACGTGAACTAAAAGTAAGGACAAAGTTGTATACAAATATAGTGCACAATTTTACCAAAAAATTAAATAGTTCATATTTTCTTAAAATGGCAGGAGTTTGCTTAAATTGAGTTCACAAGTCTCTCAACTGAGTAAATTTTACTAAAATTGCATCTGTCTCGAACTTCGTACTGCGCTAAAGACATTTTAAAAAATTTCCAATCCAATTTTTTCTTCCAACATATGAAATTTTCTTAAACAACAGAAAAAAATTAATTATTTTTAAAAAATGTTCTTCAATTTGACAAAAAGTATTAACTTATTTGTAACATGTTGCAATTAGAAAACTATTTTAGTTAAAATTTTCTAAAATAAACCTACATTTTCTTCAACGGTGGGGTCACTTTTTTTTTGGGTGTATTATACCCTGTACCACAGTAGTGGTGAAAGGTATAAATACACTTGGATCCAAAGCTTTTTAAGATTTTCTTGAACGACTTATTCTAGAAATTACTTTTTATACCCACCAATAGAATGGTGACGGGGGTATAATAAGTTTATCATTCCGTTTGTAACACATCGAAATATCGATTTCCGACTATATAAAGTATATATATTCTTGATCAGGGAGAAATTCTAAGACGATATAACGATGTCCGTCTGTCTGTCTGTCTGTCTGTATGTCTGTCTGTTGTAATCACGCTACTGTCTTCAATAATGAAGCAATCGTGCTGAAATTTTGCACAAACTCGTCTTTTGTCTGCAGTCAGGTCAAGTTCGAAGATGTGCTATATCGGTCCAGGTTTTGATATAGTCCCCATATAAACCGACCTCCCGATTTGGGGTCTTGGGCTTATAGAAATCGTAGTTTTTATCCAATTTCCCTGAAATTTGAAATCTAGAGGTATTTTATGACCATAAAGAGGTGAGCCAAAAATGGTGGGTATCGGTCCATGTTTTGGTATAGTCCCCATATAGACCGATCTCCCGATTTTACTTCTTGGGCTTATAGAAACCGCAGTTTTTATTCAATTGAAATTTGAAATCTAGAGGTATTTTATGACCATAAAAAGGTGTGCCAAAAATGGTGAGTATCGGTCCATGTTTTGGTATAGTCCCCATATAGACCGATCTCCCGATTTTACTTCTTGGGCTTATATAAACCGCAGTTTTTATTCAATTTACCTGAAATTGGAAATCTAGAGGTACTGTAGGACCACAAATACGTGTGCCAAAAATTGTGAGCATCCGTCCATATTTTGGTATAGCCCCCATATAGAGCGATCTCCGATTTGGGGTCTTGGGCTTATAGAAACCGTAGTTTGTATCCAATTTGTCTGAAATTGGAAATCTAGAGCTATTTTAGGACCATAAAGAGGTGTGCCGAAAATGGTGAGTATTGGTCCATATTTTGGTGTAGCCCCCATATAGACCGATTTCCCGATTTTACTTCTTGGGCTTCTAGAATCCGAAGTTTTTATCCTATTTGCCTGAAATTGGAAATCAAGAGGTATTTTCGGGTCATAAAGAGGTGTGCCGAAAACGGTGAGTATCGGTCCATATTTTAGTATAGCCCCCATAAGAACGATTTCCAGATTTAACTCCTTGGGTTTAGAAACCGTGGTTTTTATCTGATTTGCCTGAAATTCTAAATATTCTGGTATTTGAGGCTCACAAAAACGTGTATCGGATTAAGTTTTTATCGGTCCATTTGGTAATGCCTCCATATAGACCGACTTCACTTCTTGGAGGTCAAGACGTTATTTTATAATTTTCTTGCACACTTACAAGAGATGTTAAGTATTCCTCTAAAACTCAAACAAAAATGGTTCTTATAAATCCAGAATCTGATATAGTCCTCATAGGTGAAATTTTTAAATTTATTTTCCGGAAGTGTCCTCAAGCCCTCCTGAAATTTCAAAGGAAACCATAATATTTGGTTCATGGTGGTGGGTATTTAAGATTCGGCCCGGCCGAACTTACTGCTGTGTATACTTGTTTAACTTTATTTTGTAGTTTATATTTCACAAAAATGTATCAAATTTCAACCGAATCGGATCGGATGAATTTTGCTCCTTCGAGAGCATCCACAAGTCAAGTCTGGGCGGCTATACTCAAAGATGGTCCGATATGACCCATTTGCAACACCAACCGACCTACATCAATAACAACAACGGGTTCCAAGTTTAAAGTCGATAGCTTGTTTCGTTCGAATGTTTGTGTGATTTCAACAGACGGACGGACAACGCTAAGTCGACTCAGAATTTCATCACTACCCAGAATATATATATACTTTATTGGGTCTATTTCTCATAAACGGAATGACAAATTTAATATAATCCCCATTCTATTGTGGGGGACATAATAAGGGTATTATGGCCAAATTTCGACAAATCAATCGATACATATATGTACGAGGGCGGTTCGGAAACTTCTTAGCCTATCAATGAAAGAGAATAGTTAGTTTTTCAAAAATATTTATACCCTAAACCACATAGTGGTCAGGGTATATTAAGTTTGATCGACCAAGAAATGTGCCTACCAGAAATATTGATTTAAGACCCCATAAAATATATACCGATCGACTCAGAATCACCTCCTGAGTCGATCTAGCGCTTGGTGTCCGTCCGTCCGTCTGTCCATGTATTTGTTGTTCACAGGATTCCGGTCGCAATTATTAACCGATTTTGATGAAATTTGATACAGGGAGTTTTTTTGGACACAAGGACGAACGCTATTGAATCTGGAAGAAATCGGATCAAATTTAGATATAGCTCCCATATATATGTATCGCCCGATTTCGACAAATGGGGTCACGTTGCACTTTTTTACTAACCGATCGTCGTCAAATTTAGCACAAAATAATCTTCTGCATCACCCCTTAGGTCTGCAAAATTTCATCGAAATCGGTTCAGATTTAGATATAGCTCCCATATATATGTATCGCCCGATTTTTCCAAATAAGTCATAAAACCCTTATTTATCAACCGATCTGACTCAAAGTTGGCTAAATGTAATCTTCTACAGCACTAACTATATGTGCAAAATTTCATCGAAATCGGTTCAGATTTAGCTATAGCTCTCATATATATGTATAGCCCGATTTTCCCAAATTTGGCCATAGAACCCTTATTTATTATCCGATCTTACTCAAAGTTGGGTAGATCCAGTCCTCTATAGTACTAACGGTATGTGCAAAATTTCATTGAAATCGGTTCAGATGTTGATATAGCTCCCATATATGTATCGTCCGATTTTGAAAAATTTGCCCCTAATAACCTTATGTTTGACCATAGAGGCCACATTTCATAACTGATCTTACTCAAATTTTGCACAAAGTAACCTTTTGTGGTATTAATCAAACCCGCAAAATATTATGCAAATTGGTTCAGATTTCCATAACATATATATGCATCGCTCTATTTTCCCAGAAATATTGCCTACCAGACCCCATAAAATATACACCGATCGACACAGAATCAACTCCTGAGTCGATCTAGCGCTTGGTGTCCGTCCGTCCGTCTGTCCATGTATTTGTTGTTCACAGGATTCTGGTCGCAATTATCAACCGATTTTGATGAAATTTGGTACAGGGAGTTTTTTGGGTACAAGGACGAACGCTATTGAATCTGGAAGAAATCGGATCAAATTTAGATATAGCTCCCATATATATGTATCGCCCGAATTCGACAAATGGGATCACGTTGCACTTTTTTTGTCCTTGTAGGCTAAACCGAACATTTTCCCTGGCAACACTGACTATGAGCTATAGTCAGATTGAGACAAATCACCCATAAACATGTACCCCACAAATGCTTATGATTACTAATTCAATAAGGGTGGTTTAGGGTATGATATAGTCGGCCCCGCCCGACTTTCTACTTTACTTACTTGTTTTTGATAATGAATGTATTCTCATACAAACGAAACGAACTTTCAAAAATATAAAAACCCAAACTTATTCGAATTCAAGTGACTGCCTTCCTTTCGAATGTGTTTTCGTTCGATATATAGGAACAGAGCATAAGTCTATAGATTTTGTAGAAGTCTAACAAATTTTGTCCAGATCGCGATTTTCTTACTTGTTATGGCTACAAAAGTGACACAATGCTAATGCTGTAGTGGACCACAGAAATTCTCATTTTGTGAACACTTATTGACCTTAATCCTCTTAATCTTAAATCAAATAAATGTAATAAATAAAACAAAAACTTCCTATGTAGGTTGTATCAATTAAAATTGTCGTAAAGCGATATTAACAGCCTCATTAAATTCTAAAATATCAATTAAATTACAAAATTAACACCGATGAACGCATTCACAATTAAATTTTACATGGATTTCTGAACGGATATGAATGAAAAGAAATAAAAATGGAATTTATTTGTTGGCAATTCTTTTGTTTGAGTTAAAGTTCTGCAGTTGTCTTAGCTTATTAGCTAAACATGCCACATGCAGGGGATTGATGGGGTGTATCAGTAAAAATTAATGACTTTTATGTGGCCATTGACGCCACCACTCAAACGAATAAGAGAAGAATGAATTGAAGAGGATTGGATATTCCATCTGAATATGTGCACCGGGAATAGGCTACAATTTGAAGTAAAAGGATATCCAAAAGTTTGCAATGTATACAAAAAGAACGTCTAAGATCTTCTCCATATACACTTGTTGCAACGTGAATATTGATTCTCACAAATGCATTAAGAATGGGAAATCTCTTGCTGAGAGAAAAAGATAAAAATGAAATGTTTTCTGCATGTTGCATCGATGCCAAACATGCAATACAATCCCAATTGCTATTGTCCATCTTCGTTGCAAATGATGGAAAGTCCAACGACAGGCCTACAGATACTCATGAACCTCAAATAGTTAAAGCGTAATGATTATTTTCAACATACATATGTTTCAGGGGAGTACAATAAAATAAAATGAAAAACAACTGAAATCGTAAGATCGATCTTTGGTTTTAATTGCTTCCTAATGAAGTACATATATCGTAAAAACAAAAGTTTAAACAAATAAATGCTATGTAGCTATAAAATAAATGAAAAATCATCGTAAATTACCCTGAGAAGATATATGATTTAAATGGCGAATCAATGTGGGATCAGAAATGAGGGGAAGATTTGCACTTGTCCTAAATAATTACACTAGTTTACACGAGTCCGCCGTTCGGACTCGGCTATAAAAAGGAGATCCCTTGTCATTGAACTTAACATGGAATCGGGCAGCACTCAGTGATAAGAGAGAAGTTCAGCAATGTGGTATCACAATGGACTGAATAGTCTAAGTAAGCCTGATACATGCCACCTAACCTAACCTACACTGAAAATGTACACTTGATAAGAGTCTGCTGAATTCGAAAAAAAAAATTTTAAATTTTTTATGGAACAGTTTTTTAGTTTTTCGCTCATTTTTAACTAAACAAATTATATCTTGAGCTAGAAATGTCCGATTATATCGTTGTTCGTACTTAAATTAAAGGTATTAAGATGACGAATAATCTTGTATAATTGGATCTGTCATAAGTTAAGTGGATCAAAAAATATCGATGCGAAAAAGCCAAATTTTCAAAAAAAAATGGATTTTACAATGAACCTTTTCCGGACATTTCTAACTCGAGATATAATTTGTTTAGTGAAAAAAGAGCGAAAAAACTAAAAATAACGGGATATCTCAAAAACTGTTCCATATTTTTTTTTAAATTTTTTCGAATTCAGCAGATCAAAATATATAATAAAAGTTGGCTCTCATCAAGTGTACATGTTTTTTTTTTTCTTTGTAAATTAGTGTTATTGGAAAAAATATATTACTAAATTTTAAAGACTAATTAACTTAAATGTATGGACAAGTCGTCCACAAGTCGTCTGTATGTGCCTTACGGCTATATGAAATCTTCATCAAATAACCTTATTTTTCATGGGTGTAAAAGATTTCTAAACTCAACATTTGACGCCAATTCCATATCGCTAAATCTTAACATTTTAAAGGTCTACAAGTATATACGGCCGTAAGTTCGGCCAGGCCGAAGCTTATGTACCCTCCACCATGGATTGCGTAGAAACTTCTACTGAAGACTGTCATCCACAATCGAATTACTTGTGTTGCGGTAACACTTGCCGATGGCAAGGTATCTTAAAACTTCCTAACACCGCAATATATACCACATAGTCCATACGTGGTATATATTAAACTAAAAAAGGCCGATTAAATACGTATATAATTAAGTTTAAAGTTTCTATAGAAACAAAATTTTGACAAAATTTTCTATAGAAATAAAATTTTGACAAAATTTTCTATAGAAATAACATTTTGACAATGTTTTCTATAAAAATAAAATTTTGGTAGATTATTTTTGGCTCGAGTAGCAACCATGATTATGAACCGATATGGACCAATTTTTGTGTGATTGGGGATAGGCTATATATAACTATAGACCGATATGGACCAATTATGACATGGTTATAAGCGGCCTTATACTAACACCACGTTGCAAATTTCAACCTGATCGGATGAATTTTGCTCCTCCAAGAGGCTGCGGAGATCAAATCTGAGGAACGGTTTATATGGGAGCTATATATAATTATGGACCGATATGGACCAATTCTTGCGTGTTTGTTAGAGACCACATTCTAACACCATGTTCCAAATTTCAGCCGGATCGGATGAATTTAGCTCCTGCAAGAGGCTCCGGAGGACAAATCTGGGGATCGATTTATATGGGGGCTATATATAATTATGGACCGATATGGACCAATTCTGGCATGGTTGTTAGAGACCATATACTAACACCAGGTACATAATTTCAACCGGATCGGATGAATTTTGCTCCTCTAAGAGGCTCCGGAGGTCAAAACTGGGGATCGCCTTATATGGGGGCTATATATTATTATGGACCGATATCGACCATGGTTGTTAGAGACCATATACTAGCACCATGTACCAAATTTCAGCCGGATCGGATGAAATTTGCGTCTCTTAGAGCAATCGCAACCCAAATTTGGGGGTCCGTTTAGATGGGGGCTATACGTAAAAGTGGACCGTTGTTATTGATATAGGTCGGATGGTATTGCAAATGGGCCATATCGGTCCACTTTTACGTATAGCCCCCATATAACGGACCCCCAAATTTGGCTTGCGATTACTCTAAGAGACGCAAATTTCATCCGATCCGGCTGAAATTTGGTCCATGGTGTTAGTATATGTTCTCTAATGACCATGCAAGAATTGGTCCACATCGGTCCATAATTATATATAGCACCCATATAAACCGATCCCCCGATTTGTCTTGCGGAGCCTCTAAGAAAAGCACATTTCATCCGATCCGGCTGAAATATGGTACATGGTGTTGCTATATGGTCTCTAACAACCATGCAAAAATTGGTCCACATCGGTCCAAAATTACATATAGCCCCCATATAAACCGATCCCCCGATTTGGCTTGCGGAGCCTCTAAGAGAACCAAATTTCATCCGATCCGGCTGAAATTTGGTACAGGGTGTTGGTATATAGTATCTAACAAACACACAAGAATTTGTCCATATCGGTCCATAATTATATATAGCCCCCAAATAAACCGATCCCCAGATTTGGTTTGCGGATCCTCTAAGAGCAGCAAATTTCATCCGATCCGGCTGAAATTTAGTACATGGTATTAGTATATGGTCTCTAACAAACACGCAAGAATTGGTTCATATCCGTCCATAATTATATATAGCCCTCATATAAATCGATCCCCAGATTTGTCCTCCGGAGCCTCTTAGAGGAGCAAAATTCATCCGATCCTGTTGAAATTTGGAACGTGGTGTTAGTATGTGGTCTCTAACAAACACGCAAGAATTGGTTCATATCGGTCCATAATTATATATAGCCCCCATATAAGCCGATCCCCTGATTTGACCTCCGGTGCCTCTTAGAGGAGCAAAATTCATCCGATCCGGTTGAAATTTGGTACGTATTGTTAGTATATGATCTCTAACAACCACGCAATAACTGGTCCATATCGGTCCATAATTATATATTGCCCCCATATAAACCGATCCCCAGATTTGTCCTCCAGAACCTCTTGGAGGAGCAAAATTCATCCGATCCGATTGAAATTTGGAACGTGGTGTTAGTATGTGGTCTAACAAACACGCAAGAATTGGTTCATATCGGTCCATATTTATATATAGCCCCCATATAAATCGATTCCCAGATTTAATCTCTGGAGCCTCTTGGAGGAGCAAAATGCATCCGATCTGGTTGAAATTTGCAACGTGGTGTTAGTATATGGCCGCTAATAATCATGCCAAAATTGGTCCATATAGGCCTATAGTTATATATAGCCGATCCCCAATCACACAAAAATTGGTCCATATCGGTTCAAAATCATGGTTGCCACTCGAGCCAAAAATAATCTACAAAAATATTATTTCTATAGAAAATTTTGTCAAATTTTTGTTTCTATAAAAAATTTTGTCAAAATTTTATTTCTATAGAAAATGTTGAAAAAATTTAATTTCTATAGAAAATTTTGTCCAAATTTTACTTCTATAGAAAATGTTGTCAACATTTTATTTTGTCAAAATGTTATTTCTATAGAAACATTTATCAAAATTTTATTTCTATAGAAAATGTTGTCAAACTTAATTATATACGCATTTAATCGTCCTTTTTTAGTTTAATATATACCACATATGGACTACCTTGCAATTTAGAAGACGGTGTTAGGAAGTTTTTAAGATACCTTGCCATCGGCAAATGATACCGCAACCAAAGTAATTCGATTGTGGATGACAGTCTTCAGTAGAAGTTTCTACGCAATCCATGGTGGAGGGAACATAAGCTTCGGCCTGGCCGAACTTACGGCCGTATATATTTATCTTTTTTTATCAGACTTAGGTTTTCAGGCTCATGTTAATTTTTCCTAATTTCTGCTGCCTAGTATTTGCTCAAATATTTACATTATTAATTGCAAAATTATGAGAAATACAAGTCTTTCCAATTTCATTCCCTATGATGCATATTCCATATAAAAGGATCTACAGATTTTATATTTACAGTATCAAATACCCTCTCGAACCGAATAAAATGAAATTTATAGGTCCAGAATCTATAATAGCTTCCAGATATGCGAGTTTCAGATTTAGCTTCTGGAGTCTTACCATTTAAATCGAACATTTTGAAAATCTCTACAGAGAAATTTTCCACACAATTCCCTTGAAGTGATGTACATACAGCTGAAACTTAAGCCATATCGATGTGCTAAAAATGCTCTCCATTACAATCCCTTCGCAAATTGTAAATACATTTCTACAAATACCCTAATCAAATACAGAATTAAGTTTTTTTCACAAATTTTCAAAAATCTAATATCCGTTTTTAATTTTTCATTTCACCGACGACACATGTAAGATCAAAAGGAATTCAAATCCCATACGACTACTTAAACATGTGCAAGTGAGTAGTAAAAAGGATTACCATCCAGTGGCGCCATGACCAGCAAATTTTCATAACATTGAGCTACGAACCATTCAAAACCTATAGCAATAGGAATTGCGAAGGAGGTGTATACCATAGAAACAACAATGTAACGAATCATATTCGATTCAGTAAGAAAACCCATAGAGATTCGAATCAATTTCCTTTTTTTTTGCTTCTTTTTCTTGGTTTGTAGAAATAAAATGGTTTAGGGATGGGAGATGATTTACACCACTTTGAGTAACCATCAATGTCATCGTCAAATCATCAACTTCTTTGGTTACTTAAACTCTTTTAAGGTGGCGGCATTGCTTCATCCAAAAAGATTGACGGTATTCTCCATTTGTTCTCCCAGGCGCTTATATTTTGAAGGATTCCCAAGCATTACAAGACGGAAAAAAGTTTCCATACGAATGAAGAAAGACGTTGGGTTATACCATATCCATTGGAGGAATGAAACTGAAATTGAAAAAATACACAATGAATTTTGAGTGACATGACATTCGTAGAGGATTTTCCTTTTTTCGTACTGAAGATTAGGTTGTTGGCATCTGATGAACTCGTCGTCATAGTTTTGGTATAAAAGAATAATGGAACAAAACCTTGCCATTGAATTGAAAATTTTGCCAAGTCATCTTCAATATGAGCCATACGCATTTCTTTGTGCGTAATGGTCCGTTTTTTATTCATATCGGAACGATTTTCAAGAATCCAATAACCAGCATTGTCGTCATCATGCTGCTTCTCCTAAGATGCCGTCATCAAAGTCATTATCCAACCATCGATGAGAGGAGGAACAGTAGTATCTTTTACCCAGACGCCATCAAACGAAATGGAAATACCAGTTGTATGATGAAGTGTCCAGCTACACATCTATGGTGTATATTTGTAATGGTTAATGATTTTTTTATCTATAGAAATAAAATTTTAACAAAAATATTCTATAGAAATAAAAATTTTCAGTCGATTTTCTGTAGATATAAAATTTTAACAAGCTTTTCTGTGGAAATGAAGTTTTGACAACATTTTGTATAGAAATGAAATTTTTTCACAAAATTTCCTATAAAAATGAAATTTTGTCAAAAATTCCTAAAAATAATGAAATTTTGACAAAATTTCCTAACAATAATGAAATTTTGAGAAAACTTCCTATAGAAATGAAATTTTGACAAAATTTCCTATAAAAATAAAATTTTTAAACAATTTCCTATAAAAATAAAATTTTGACAACATATAAAGGGTGATTCTTTTGAGGTTAGGATTTTCATGCATTAGTATTTGACAGATCACGTGGGATTTCAGACATGGTGTCAAAGAGAAAGATGCTCAGTATGCTTTGACATTTCATCATGAATAGACTTACTAACGAGCCACAACGTCGAATTTTCAGTGAATGGGCCCTAGAAAAGTTGGCAGAAAATCCGCTTTTTTATCGACAAATTTTGTTCAGCGATGAGGCTCATTTCTGGTTGAATGGCTACGTAAATAAGCAAAATTGCCGCATTTGGAGTGAAGAGCAACCAGAAGCCGTTCAAGAACTGCCCATGCATCCCGAAAAATGCACTGTTTGGTGTGGTTTGTACGCTGGTGGAATCATTGGACCGTATTTTTTCAAAGATGCTGTTGGACGCAACGTTACGGTGAATGGCGATCGCTATCGTTCGATGCTAACAAACTTTTTGTTGCCAAAAATGGAAGAACTGAACTTGGTTGACATGTGGTTTCAACAAGATGGCGCTACATGCCACACAGCTCGCGATTCTATGGCCATTTTGAGGGAAAACTTCGGAGAACAATTCATCTCAAGAAATGGACCGGTAAGTTGGCCACCAAGATCATGCGATTTGACGCCTTTAGACTATTTTTTGTGGGGCTACGTCAAGTCTAAAGTCTACAGAAATAAGCCAGCAACTATTCCAGCTTTGGAAGACAACATTTCCGAAGAAATTCGGGCTATTCCGGCCGAAATGCTCGAAAAAGTTGCCCAAAATTGGACTTTCCGAATGGACCACCTAAGACGCAGCCGCGGTCAACATTTAAATGAAATTATCTTCAAAAAGTAAATGTCATGGACCAATCTAACGTTTCAAATAAAGAACCGATGAGATTTTGCAAATTGTATGCGTTTTTTTTTTAAAAAGAGTTATCAAGCTCTTAACAAATCACCCTTTAAAATAAATATAAAAATAAAATTTTAACAAACTTTTCTGAAGAAATGAAATTTTGTTAAAAAATTTCCTATAGAAATGAAATTTTCACAAAATTTCCTATAGAAATGAAATTTTCACAAAATTTCCTATAGAAATGGAATTTTGACAAAATTTTGTAATGAAATGTAATTTTGACAAAATTTCCTATAAAAATGAAATTTTGACAAATTTCCTATAGAAATTAAATTTTGTCAAAATTTCTTTTAGAAAAAAAATTTATAGAATTTTCTACAGAAATTAAATTTTAACAAACTTTCCTACAGAAATGAAATTTTCACAAAATTTCCTATAAAATGAAATTTTGACAAAATTTTCTAAAAATAATGAAATTTTGACAAAACTTCCTATAGAAATTAAATGTTGACATAATTTCCTATAAAAATAAAATTTTGACAAAATTTCCTATAAAAATGAAATTTTAATAAACTTTTCTGAAGAAATGAAATTTTGTAAAAATTTCCTATAGAAATGAAATTTTCACAAAATTTCATATAGAAATGAAATTTTGACAAAATTTCCTAAAGAAATTAATTTTTGACAAAATTTCCTATAAAAATGAAATTTGACAAAATATCCTATAAAAATGAAATTTGACAAAATTTCCTATAAAAATGAAATTTTGTCAAAATTTCCTTTAGAAAAAAAATTTTAAAGAATTTCCTATAGAAATGAAATTTTAACAAAATTTCCTACAGAAATGAAATTTTCACAAAATTTCCTATAAAAATTAAATTTTGACAAAATTTCCTATAGAACTGGAATTTTCACAAAATTTCCTACAGAAATGAAATTTTGACAAAATTTCCTAAAAATAATGAAATTTTGACAAAACTTCCGATAGAAATGAATTTTTGACATAATTTCCTATAAAAATAAAATTTTGACAAAATTATTATTTGACAAAATTTCCTATAAAAATGAAATTTTGACAAAATTTCCTATAAAAGTGAAATTTTGACATTTCCTATAAAAATTAAATTTTGACAATATTTCTTTTAAAAATGAAATTTTGACAAACTTTCCTAAAAAAAATAATTTTTGATAAAATTTTCTAAAAAAAAATAATTTTTGACAAACTTTCCTAAAGAAATTAATTTTTGACAAATTTCCTATAAAAATGAAATTTGACAAAATTTCCTATAAAAATGAAATTTTGAAAAAATTTCCTATAAAAATGAAATTTTGACAAAATTTCCTATAAAAGTGAAATTATAACAACATTTCGTATAAAAATTAAATTTTGACAAAATTTCCTTAAAAACAAGTATATAAAGCAGTAAGTTCGGCCGGGCCGAATCTTAAATACCCACCACCATGAATCTAATATTATAATTTCCTGTGAAAATTTCAGGGGGATTTGATGACAAGCAGATCAGTTCAACCAGTACACTTCCCGAAGATAAATTCAAAGATTTTACTTATGAAGACTAGATCAGATTCTGGATTTATAAGAACCCTATTTGTTTGAGTTTTAGAGAAATCATAAACATAGTGTGCAAGAAAACGATGAAATAACGCCTTGATTTAAAATCTAACATCTGTAGATTTTTACCCACATTATTTAAATGATTACCAGAAGTAAAATCTGGAGACTATAATTCAATTTCAAGCAATTTTCATTATCAGTGCACATGGTCCGATATTCACCATTTTCGGCACACCTAAAATACTTCTAGATTTAAAATTTCATGTAAATTTGATAAAAACTATGGTTTCTAAAAGCCCAAGAAGTAAAATCGGGAGATCGGTCTATTTGGGAGATAAACCAAAACATGGTCCAATACACGCCATTTTCGGCTCTCATATTTAAGGTCCTAAAATACCTCTGGATTTCTAATTTCAGGCAAATTAGATAAAAACTACGGATTCTAGAAGCCTAAAAAATAAAATCTTTTCTTGCACACCTATTTATATTCCTAAAAACCTCCAGATTTTTGATTTCAGGCAAAGTGGACAAAAATTACGGTTTCTAGAATCCCAAAAAGTAATATCGGGAGATCGGTCTATCTGATGGCTATATCAAAACGTGGACCTATACTCACCATTTTCAGCACACCTTTTTATGGTCCTAAAATACCTCTAGATTTCCAATTTGAGGCAAGTTGGATAAAAACTATGGCTTCTATAAGCCCAAGAATAAAATCTGGTGATCGGTCTATATGGAGGCTATAAAAACATGGTCCGATACTCATCATTTTCAGCACACCTCTTTAGGGTTTTAAAATACCTCTAGATTTCCAATTTCAGGCAAATTAGATAAAAGGTACACATTTTAGACGCCCAAGAAGTAAAAACTGGAGATCGATCTATATGGGGGCTATACCAAAACATGGACCGATACTCACCATTTTCGGCACACCTCTTTATGGTCCCAAAATACCTCTAGATTTCCAATTTCAGGCAAATTGGATAAAAACTACGGATTCTATAAGCCCAAGAAGTAAAATCGGGAAATCGGTCGATATGGGGGTTATACCTAAACATCAACCGATAGTCACCATTTTTGGCCCACCTGTTTATGGTGCTAAAATACCTCTAGATTTCCAATTTCAGGCGCATTGGATAGAAACTACCGATTCTAGAAGCCCTAGAAATATAATCGGCAGATCGGTCTATATGGGGGCTATACCAAAACATGGACCGATACTCACCATTTTTGGCACACCCCTTTGTGGTCCTAAAATACCTCTAGATTTCCAATTTCAGGCAAATTGGATAGAAACTAAGGTTTTTTAAGCCCAAGACCCCAAATCGGGAGGTCCGTTTATATGGGGACTATATCAAAACTTAGACCGATATAGCCCATCTTCGAACTTGACCTGCCTGCAGACAAAAGACGAGTTTGTGCGAAATTTCAGCACGATTGCTTTATTATTGAAGACTGTAGCTTGATTACAACAGACAGACAGACGGACATGGCTATATCGTCTTAGAATTTCTCCCTGATCAAAAATATATATACTTTATATAGTCGGAAATCGATATTTCGATGTGTTACAAACGGAATGACAAACTTGACAAGTATACTTTTCCTCTGTTGGTTAAGCTACACTTGTAGTTTAGTCAATGCATGGTTTTAAGCTGAGATCAAAAACAACAATAAGAAATAAAATTTGTACAAAATTCGAAATAGAAATAAAATTTTCGATAGAGGTTAAATTCTACAGAAATAAAAATAAAACTTTGATTTTTCCATAGAAATAACATTTTTCCAATATTTTCTCTAAAAATAAAATTTTGTCATAAATTTCGATCGAAATAAAATTTTGCAAAATTTTTTATAGAAATACAAAATTTTCTACAGAAATAAAATGTTAACAAAATTGTCTACACAGAAAAACAAATTCTGTAGTTAAACTAAGGCTAGGTTAGGTTAGGTTATGTGGCAGCCCGATGTATCAGGCTCACTTAGACTATTCAGTCCATTGTGATACCACATTGGTGAACTTCTCTCTTATCACTGAGTGCTGCCCAATTCCATATTAAGCTCAATGACAAGTGACCTCCTTTTTATAGCCGAGTCCGAACGGCGTTCCACATTGTGGTGAAACCACTTAGAGAAGCTTTGAAACCCTCAGAAATGTCACCAGCATTACTGAGGAGGGATAATCCACCGCTGAAAAACTTTTTGGTGTTCGGTCGTAGCAGGAATCGAACCCACGACCTTGTGTATGCAAGGCGGGCATGCTAACCATTGCACCACGGTGGCTCCCTAAACTAAGGCTAAATTTAACTCTTTTATTGCAAAAAAAAAAATTGTTAAATTTTATTATTTTTTTGAAATTTTTCACAGCTTAATAAAATCTGCCGTTTTTTTTTTAAGCATGTCTCAAACATTTTATGAACTAAAGTTCAATGATCGTAAACGTAAGATCAATGTGAGCTAAAGTATAATAATATTTTGAGAACATTTTCTATAGAAATAAAACAGTTTTATCAAAATAAAATTCCAAAAAATAAGTTAGAAATAAAATGTTCTTCAGAAGAAGAAATATAGAAGCAAACACATTCTTATATTTTACGTTTATTCTCAATCTCCTATTTTTTCCACCCAATATCTTTAATAACCCTTAATTCATTTTATTGCGGTCTCATTCATCATTTTAGGCATAAGCGAGACATTTCTCACGATGAAATTTTTCTAGCCATATTTGTTGTTTGGGCCAATAAAATTCTCATCGATCACCTTTGCAACGTGCGCTCCGTGGAACATTCAAATGGAATGAAATGACTTCATCTTAAGTGACAACACCAATTTTTTGTGTTTGCACAAAATTTAAATGTTGACATGTGGTGTTGCCATTGACGCTTCTGTTCTAACGCAATGCATGCCGAATGTCCATCCCTTAAGGACAATGGAAGCGATAAAAAATTAAATTTTCAAATCTCCAAACTAAATTTAACAACAAAAAAAAAAAGAAAGTTGCTTTGAGTCCCAGGAAGATGGATCACTTAGCAAATGACTCTGCAAATAATTTTAACTAAAAATAAATGGAAGAATAGGATTTGCTAAGGGAAGAAGTCATGATAAAATGAGGGGAAAAGGTTTATTTCCCATTGGAAGACATAGGCTGTGTTGGGAAAAGGGCTATGTTAAGATTCGATATGGGGTATTATTTTCCACTTCAAGTGTACATACAATTTTAAAAATTCTTTATAGCATATAGCAAAAATGACAAAAAATAATAATATAAACTTTATGTAGAACATTTCGATTAAAAGTATACAAGTTTTGTTATTCGGTTGTAAGATTTGACTAATTG
This sequence comes from Haematobia irritans, assembly GCF_050003625.1. Lineage (NCBI taxonomy): Eukaryota > Metazoa > Arthropoda > Insecta > Diptera > Muscidae > Haematobia > Haematobia irritans. Next base: position 146,050,129 of record NC_134398.1, on the reverse strand, counting down.
AGCAATTTTGAGGAGCAACCACAAAGAAAAAAAGAAGCCAAAGCCTACATAAAAAACGTATCAGCAAAATGTTAATGTTTGTTAAGTAAAGTCTTAATTGGACCCACCTCCCAATTTATCTATATGTATTTAATCGATCGATTCCTAGTCAAAGATGCAGTTTCTTTAATGTATATAATAATTTTTTATAATTTAAATCTAGGGTTCGATTCCTGCTTCGACCTAACACCAAAAAGTTTTTCAGCGTTGGATTATCCCACCTCAGTAATGCTGGTAACATTTCTGAGTGTGGTTTCACTGCAATGTGGAACGCCGTTCGGACTCGGCTATAAAAAGTAGGTCCCTTGTCATTGAGCTTAACATTGAATCGGGCAGCACTCAGTGATAAGAGAGAAGTTCACCAATGTGGTATCACAATGGACTGAATAGTCTAAGTAAGCCTGATGCATCGGGCTGCCATTTTTTTTTTTTAATAATTTTAATTATACAAACAAATATGTTATATCAATTTCATGAAAAATCACCATCTGAACTTTATAGTTTACCAAAGTAACACGATTTACACATTAAAGACAACTTTCGTTGCATAATTTTAGGTGGCACATGTAGTCGCTTTAAAGTATTAAGATATGCGAAGCGAAAACTAAACTAGAATATTTGTTAAGACAACGATAATATTTGTAATTTTCAGAGGATTTGTTATCAAAATTTACAAAATATTGCATAATAAAGCAAAAAAAAATAATTAAAAAGTTGCAAAACAAAACAACAAAAATGGTAGATTTTTTTACTCTTTGGTAAATAGAATTCGTGATTTTTTGGTAGATTTTTTTGAAAATATTCCTCTCCCACTAAGGCGAAGCGCAAGGGAGCCACGATGGTGTAATGGTTAGCATACCCGCCTTGCATACACAAGATCGTGGGTTCGATTCTTGCTTCGACCGAACACCAAAAAGTTTTTCAGCGGTGGATTATCCCACCTCAGTAATGCTGGTGACATTTCTGAGAGTTTCAAAGCTTCTCTAAGTGGTTTCGTTCGGACTCGGCTATCAAAAGGAGATCCCTTGTCATTTTGACAATATTTTCTATAGAAATAAAAACTTGACAAAATTTTCTATAGAAATAAAATTTGGACAAAATTTTCTATAGACACAAAATTTGGACAAAATTTTCTATAGAAACAAAACTTTCTTTAAAAATAAAATTTTGAAGACATTTTCTATAGAAACAAAATCTGGACAAATTTGTAGAAACAAAATTTGGACAAAATTTTTAATAGAAATAAAAGTTTGACAAAATTTTCTATAGAAACAAAGTGTGGTCAAAATTTTCTTTAGAAATAAAATGTTAACAAAATTTTCTAAAGAAATAAAATTTCAACAAAATTTTCTATAGAAATAAAAATTCAACAAATTTTTTTATACAAATATAGTTTTAATAAAATTTTCTATAGAAATAAAATTTTGACAACATTTTCTATAGAAATAAAATGTCGACAAAATTTTCTAAAAAAACAAAATTTCAACAAAATCTTCTACAAAAATAAAATTTTGACAACATTTTCTATAGAAACAAAATTTTGACAAAATTTCCTTTAGAAATAAAATTTTGGCAACATTTTCTATAGAAACAAAATTTGGACAAAATTTTCTATAGAAATAAAATTTTCACAAAATTTTCTTTAGAAACAAAATCTTCTTTAGAAAGAAAATTTGAACAAAATTTTCTTTAAAAATAAAATGTTGACAAAATTTTCTAAAGAAATGAAATTTTGATAAAATTTTCTATAGAAACAAAATTGTAACAAAATTTTTTATAAAAATAAAATTTTGACAAAATTTTCTATAGAAATAAAATTTTGGCAAAATTTTCTTTAGAAATAAAATTTTGGCAAAATTTTCTTTAGAAACAAAATCTTTTTTAGAAATAAAATTTGAACAAAATTTTCTTTAAAAATAAAATGTTGACAAAATTTTCTAATGAAATGAAATTTTGACAAAATTTTCTATAGAAACAAAATTTTGACAAAATTTTTTATAAAAATAAAATTTTGACAAAATTTTCTATAGAAACAAAATTTTGGCAAAATTTTCTTTAGAAACAAAATCTTCTTTAGAAATAAAATTCGAACAAAATTTTCTTTAGAAATAAAATGTTGACAAAATTTTCTTTAGAAATAAAAATGTTGACAAAATTTTCTAATGAAATGAAATTTTGACAAAATTTTCTATAGAAATAAAATTTGGACAAAATTTGGACAACATTTTTTATAAAAATAAAATTTTGACAAAATTTCGTTAGAAAACAAATTTTGACATTTTCTTTAGAAACAAAATTTTCTTTAGAAATAAAATTTGAACAAAATTTTCTATAGAAATAAAATTTTGACAAAATTTTCCATAGAAATAAAATTTTGACAAAATTTTCTATAGAAACAAAATTTGGACAAAATTTTTTATAAAAATAAAATTTTGACAATATTTTCTATAAAAACAAAATTTGTACAAAATTTTTTATAAAAATAAAATGTTGACAATATTTTCTATAGAAACAAAATTTGGACAAAAATTTCGTTAGAAATAAAATTTTGACAACATTTTCTACAGAAACAAAATTTGGACAAAATTTTCTATAGAAATAAAATTTTTATAAAATTTTCTATAGATGTATAATTTTGACAAAATTTAACAATATTGAAAAAAATTGTCTACATAAATAAAATGTTACATACGTTTAAAATTCGACTCATTTACACATTCAAGGGATACATCCCAAAAATTGTCACCGATAAAAGAGATCATAATATGTAATATTGCAAATACAGAAATAAGCCAAAATAAAAAAAAAAAAATTATAAAAAAAAACATTTCATTTGTAATAATCATAAAAAAAACATTTTTTGTAATAACCATAAAAATTTTATCAAAAATTTCAAAGAAAAATGTTATAAATTTGCTAGATTTTTGGTTAATTTTTTTCCAATTTTGGTAAGTTATTTTGGCTCGAGTGGCATTTGGACAAAATGTTTTGTCAATATTTTCTATAAAAAAAAAACCTGGCAAAATTTTCTATAGAAATTCAATTTTGTCAAAATTTTCTATAGAAATAGAAATAAATTTTCTATAGAAATTTCTATAGAAATAAATTTTGTACAAATTTTTTTTTGGAAATAAATTTTCGACAAAATTTTGTATTGAAATAAAATTTTGACAAAATTTTTTATAGAAATAAAATTTTGCAAAATAAGTTTTTTTTTTGTTTGATAGTTTGTTTTGTAAAATTGTTTCCAAATTTTTGGTACATTATTGTTGACCCGAGAGGCAACCACGTTTACGCCACTTCCCGGATATTTACAACGGAAATGCTGGATCATAGTATAATACTATAATTTATTGAAGCAATCCCCATCTAACCTTATTTTCTATGACACGATTAAGGTCAATAATTTGTGGGGTCTAAATATTCTGCATTTCTTAAGCATTGGTAATAATATCCCTATAAAATAACCGTAAAACCATGCAAATTTTGTCCATATCGGTCGATAATTATATATAGCCCCAGACAAACCGGTCCCCACATTTGACTAGCGGATCCTTTTGGAGGAGCAATTTCATTCGATCTAGTTGAATTTTGGTACGTGGTATTAGTCTGTACCCTCTAATCACCATGCAAAAGTTGGTCCATATCCGTTCATAATTATATATAGCGCTCATATAAACGATCCCCAAAATTTGTCTTGTGGAGCCTCTGGGAGGAGTAAATTTTATCTGATACGGTTACAATAATACGTATAACGAAAAAATTAAGTTTAAAGATACCAACTCCAGTGATTCCACTATGAAACAGTATTTGAAAGAACTTTGCCGTCGTATATATACTTGGTTTAAACTCCAATTATTCTTAATTCAGTGCAAACAAAAAAAAAAAAAAACAAAAAAAACAAGAATATATACAAACTACTACATCCTGAATTGAAAATCCCAGTCTTGACACTCTTTCTATAGATTCAGCTTAATCTGCTCCTCATTATGCAAATGAGACATGTATTCATTGTAAATCTCACGTTTAATAAAACAAAAAAACTCATATGAATCTGAATTTCTGAATGGGCCCAACTCTAACTGCATCTTGCGTCTCAAATGATTGGTATGCGGAAAAAAAACGTTGAGTATCTTTATTCTTCTGATATTACAACAAAAGATTTCACTTGGATTTCTTCTGAGACGTTCGTATTCCCGCATAAAACATAAAACAGGAAACGTGCCCAAGTTGTGGTTTATTTTGTTGATTATTTTCAACAAACAGCAACAACCACAATCATATCAGGAACCAAAAAGGAAGAAGGATATCAAGCAACAAAGATTACGAGGATGCAAAAATACAAAACCAGAGATAGAAGATATGCTTCTACAATAATCTCTATTCTGTTGTAAGCAGTATATAGTGTTACATAAGGGTTTATATAAATACTAAGACACAACCATATGTAGGTGTATGTGAAGTTTTCCAAAGTTATATTTTCTTGGAAATTTATAGAGCAAAAAGATATAAGGTTTAAATCAAATTTCTTCAACAAAAATACAGTATACAGTGAAACCTCTCAAACTTGGACACTCTGAAAACCGGACACCTCCAAAACTTGGGGACGTTTGCGTTAATATAGCAAAATTAAAATTAACCTCTCATAAGTGGACATCTCCAAAATGTGGACAAAATTTAGGCGACCGTGAGTGTCCACCTTTCAGAGGTTTCACTGTATATTAATTTTTAATGTTATCCATAGAAGTACACACATAATGTATACCCACATAGAAAATTTGCGATCAGAATTATGTTTTGTCACTTTAAAAGAATATATTCTAGGACCAAAAGAAAACTTTGTTTGTCCAAAATTTCGTTCCTAAGAAAAGAAATCTCTTATTTCAGTGTAGTACAAAATATAAGAAATAACTTAGTAACAAAAGGAAATTGGTATGAGATGTTTCTTACCTACACTTAAAAAAAAAAAACAGTGAACCCATCAGGAAGAACAATTTTGGTTCAATTTAGAAATTTTAGATTATTTTTTGGAAAATTTTAACTAAACAGTATTGCAAACGCTGACATCGCGCCGATATCACAAAAATAAGTAAATATATTTTCACAGATCTAAAGATGATTTAATTAATTTTGAAGAATTTTTGACAATTAGTAAAACCAAGTTGACCTTAGTCAAATAACATTTTCTTTTATGCAAAGATATTCATTTTAATGGTATTGTAACTGGGCCATATCGGTCCACTTTTACGTATAGCCCCCATACAAACGGACCCCCAAATTTGGCTTACCGATCCTCTAAGAGAAGCAAATTTCATCCGATCCGGCTGAAATTTTGTACATGGTGTAAGTATATCTCTAACAACCATGCAAAAATTGGTCCACATCGGTCCATAATTATATATAGCCCCCATATAAACCGATCCCCGATTTGGCTTGCCGAGCCTCAAAAAGAAGCAAATTTCATCCGATCCGGCTTAAATTTGGTACATGGTGTTGGTATATGGTCTATAACAACCATGCCAAAATTGGTTCACATCGGTCCATAATTATATATAGCCCCCATATAAACCGATCCCCAGATTTGGCTTGAGGAGCCTCTAAGGGAAGCAAATTTCATCCGATCCGGTTGAAATTAGGTACACGGTGTCAGCATACGATCTCTAACAACCATTCAAAAATTGGTCCATATCAGTCCATAATTATATATAGCCCCATATAAACCGGTCCCCCGATTTGGCTTGCGGAGCCTCTAAGAGAAGCAAATTTCATCCGATCCGGCTTAAATTTGGTACATGGTGTTGGTATATGATCTCTAACAACCATTCAAAAATTGGTCCATATCAGTCCATAATTATATATAGCCCCATATATACCGGTCCCCCGATTTGGCTTGCGGAGCCTCTAAGAGGAGCAAATTTCATCCGATCCGGCTTAAATTAGGTACACGGTGTCAGCATACGATCTCTAACAACCATTCAAAAATTGGTCCATATCAGTCCATAATTATATATAGCCCCATATAAACCGGTCCCCCGATTTGGCTTGCGGAGCCTCTAAGAGAAGCAAATTTCATCCGATCCGGCTTAAATTTGGTACATGGTGTTGGTATATGATCTCTAACAACCATTCAAAAATTGGTCCATATCAGTCCATAATTATATATAGCCCCATATATACCGGTCCCCCGATTTGGCTTGCGGAGCCTCTAAGAGAAGCAAATTTCATCCGATCCGGCTTAAATTTGGTACATGGTGTTGGTATATGATCTCTAACAACCATTCAAAAATTGGTCCATATCAGTCCATAATTATATATAGCCCCATATAAACCGGTCCCCCGATTTGGCTTGCGGAGCCTCTAAGAGAAGCAAATTTCATCCGATCCGGCTTAAATTTGGTACATGGTGTTGGTATATGATCTCTAACAACCATGCACAAATTGGTCCACATCAGTCCATAATTATATATAGTCCCCATATAAACCGATCCCCAGATTTGACCTCCGGAGCCTCGTGGAAGAGCAAAATTCAAACGATTCAGTTTAAATTTAGTACGTGGTGTTAATATATGGCTTCAAACACCCATGCACAAATTGGTCGAAATCGGTCCATAATTATATATAGCCTCCATATAAACCGATCCCCAGATTTGACCTCCGGAGCCCTTTGGAAGAGCAAGATGCATCCGGTTGAAATTTGGTACGTGATGTTAGTATATGATATTTAACAACCATGCCAAAAGTGGTCCATATCAGTCCATAATCATATATAGCCCCTATATAAACCGATCCCGAGATTTGGTTTTGGAGCCACTTGGAGGAACAAATTTCATCCGAGTCAGTTGAAATTTGGTACATTGTGCTAGTATATGGCCGTTAACAACCATGCCTAACTAGGTCCATATCGGTCTTTAGTTATATATAGCCATCAGATAAATAGATCTCCAATCACACAAAAATTGGTCCATATCAAGTTTATAATTGTATATAGCCCACATATAAGCGAACCCCTGGCTCTCTACGTACCGTGCAAAAGACCATATCGATTCGTAATTATTTGTAGACTTACACTGAAAAAAATATTGTCGTGAGGTCAAAGATTTCATGTCTTTAAAATACGAATACAAATTTTGCTTAGCATAGAAGACGCATTTCTCTAAAGTAAAGTTATTTTCCTTTTCCAATAGTCGATAAACTTTTCAATGAAGTCGTATTGTCCTTATAATTAAGTGATTTGACTTAAAAATGGGTATCTTAACATGAAAGAAAAAATTTATATTATTTATAAGGTTAACTTGACTTTAATAATTCAGAAAAATTCTTTAAATTTAATGAAATTGTCTTTAAATTTGTTGTCTTTTTGCATCTTGACTACAAAGCAAAAAATCTTTCAAAGATAGGACACGTTTTTCAAAACTTTATTTTAAAGAAGTTTTTTACTTCAAACATAGCATAATTTCTACTGGAAGTCGAGTCCTAATTTGGAAAATAAAGTTGTCGTTAACTCGTTTTTAAAGGGCTTTGATAGCATATGAAGAAAAAAGGCTGAGAAAGCGAAAAATTAAAATTTGCTTCCTAGAAGCAAGTACACAAAACCTAAATTTAAAAGAGAATTGTGTCTTAAAAGTATCCTTACTTGTATTCTCCGCTTCTTTGCCTCGGAATCAATACCAAATTTTTTAAAGTAAAGACAAAATCTTTGGAACCGAGTATGCTTCTTTTTTCTGTGTACCTATACATACCTTTTTTGTCTAATATATACCACGTATGGACTAACTCACAATTTAGAAAACGATGTTAAGAAGTTTTAAGATACCACAACCCAATTAATGCGATTGTGGATGACAATATTTCTTAGAAATTTTTACGCAATCCATGGTGGAGAGTACTTAAGGGTGATACGGTCAAGATTTGGTCAATATAAACTTGACGTATTTCTTTCAATTTTGCATTTAAAAACCCCTCATTTTGAAGGTGTGTGTGTAGAATGTTGCTCCTATTTTGATTTTGAGTTGTCGAAATGCCGTCCAAGCAAGAAGAGCAGCGTATCAAAATTTTGCTCGCGCATCGCGAAAATCCGAGCTACTCGCACGCAAAGCTGGCAAAATCGCTAAAAGTTACCAAACCAACCGTTACACATGTAATTAAAGTGTTTGGGGAACGTTTGTCGACAGCCAGGAAGTCTGGATCGGGGGGAAATCGAAAACCGGAAGCCGCTGAGACGACAAAGAGAGTTGCCGGTCGTTTCAAGCGAAACCCTAACCTCTCTCTCCGAGATGCCGCAAATAAGCTGGGTGTATCGTCTAAAACCGTGCATCGAGCCAAAAAACGAGCCGAACTATCGACTTACAAGAAGGTAGTGACTCCAAATCGGGATGATAAACAAAATACGACGGCCAAAGCGCGATCCCGGAAGCTGTACACGACGATGCTGACGAAGTTTGACTGCGTGGTAATGGACGACGAAACCTACGTCAAAGCCGACTACAAGAAGCTTCCGGGACAGGAGTTTTATACGGCAAAAGGAAGGGGAAAGGTAGCAGATATTTTGAAGCCCATAAAACTGTCAAATTTCGCAAAGAAATATCTGGTTTGGCAAGCCATCTGTACCTGTGGCTTGAAAAGCAGCATTTTCATAGTTTCCGGGACTGTCAACCAAGAACTTTATGTGAAAGAGTGTTTGAATAAACGTCTGCTGGCTTTCCTGAAGAAACACGGTTGTTCCGTACTGTTTTGGCCGGATTTGGCATCTTGCCATTACGGTAAAAAGGCCATGGAGTGGTACGCCGCCAACAACGTGCAGGTGGTTCCCAAGGACAAGAACCTTCCCAACACGCCAGAGCTCCGCCCAATTGATAAATACTGGGCTATTGTCAAGCGGAACCTAAAGTAGACCAAAAAACTGCTAAGGGCGAGCAGCAATTCAAGGCAAATTGGCTTTCTGCGGCGAAGAAGGTGGACAAGGTGGCTGTACAAAATCTGATGGCAGGTGTCAAGCGTGAGGCCCGGAAATTCAGATTTGGAAAAGCAAAAGCCTAACTGAATATTTTTCCTGATTTTTATACTAATTGAACTTGAAAAAGATATTTAATTTGATTTTTTAAATAAACGATTTCACCGATTTACACGCGTTTTCCCTTGACCAAATTTTGACCGTATCACCCTTTAAGTGGTTTCACTGCAATGTGGAACTCCGTTCGGACTCGGCTATAAAAAGGAGGTCCCTTGTCATTGAGCTTAACATGGAATAATCTAAGTGAGCCTGATACATCGGGCTGCCACCTATCCTAACCTATGAAAAATATTCGTACTATTTACGAAAAGGTTTCGTACTTTTTATGAAATATATTCATACTGTTTGGTAGAAAACAAGCAAGTAAAGTCTAAAATCGTGCGGGCCCGACCATATTATACTCTTCACACCCGTATAGACCAACATTTTTGGTACCATCTCAAATCAATCATATTTATAGGTAGCTGTATAAAGGTCTAAATTGGAATAGCTATGTATTTAAATTTGAATCGTTTCTTGCAAAATTTGTTATACTTCTACAAATTCTCTAGAATTAATTTGGCAAAAGTGCATTTATGATTTACGGGGCGGTATAGGTCAATTTGAGGCATTTTTATACCCTAAACCACATAGTGGTTAGGGTATAATAAGTTTGATTTGACAAAAAATGTGCCTACCAGAAATATTGATTTAAGACCCCATAAAATTTAAATACCGATCGACTCAGAATCACCTCCTGAGTCGATCTAGCGCTTGTTGTCCGTCCGTCCTTCCGTCTGTCCATGTATTTGTTGTTCACAGGATTCCGGTCGCAATTACTAACCGATTTTGATGAAATTTGGTACAGAGAGTTTTTTGGGCACAAGGACGAATTGAACGACGCTATTGAATTTGGAAGAAATCGGATCAAATTTAGATATAGCTCTCATATATATGTATCGCCCGATTTTTCTAAATTTGGCCACAAAACCCTTATTTATTAACCGATCTCACTCAAAGTTGGCTAAATGTAATATTCTATAGCACTAACTATATGTGTACAAAATCATGGAAATCGGTTCAGATTTAGATATAGCTCCATATATATGTACTGCCCGATTTTTCTAAATTTGGCTATAAAACCCTTATTTATCAACCGATAGTACTCAAAGTTGGCCAAATGTAATCTTCTATAGCACTAGCTATATACGCAAAATGTCATCGAAATCGGTTCAGATTGAGATAAAGCTGCCATATATATGTATAGCCAGATTTTCCCAAATTTGGCCATAGAACCCTTATTTATTAACCGATCTTACTCAAAGTTGGCTAGATCCAGTCCTCTATAGTACTTACGGTATGTGCAAAATTTCATCGAAATCGGTTCAGATGTAGATAAAGCTCCCATATATGTATTGCCCGATTTTGAAAAAATAATAACTTTATGTTTGACCATAGAGACCTCATTTCTTAACTGATCTTACTCAAATTTTGCACAAGGTAACCTTTTGTGGTAATAATCGAACCCGCAAAATATTATGCAAATTGGTTCAGATTTCCATAACATATATATGCATCGCTCGATTTTCCCAAATTTGGCCATAATACTCTTATTTATTAACCAATGTTACTCAAATTTCAAATGTTGATGTATTAGCCGATCGTATATAGACGTACTAAGCCTTTGTACTTAGCCTTTGACTAAAGTTTAAAAAAATGTCCAATCTAAAAAGGGCAAAAAGCTTTGTTCGGTCTAAAGTGGTCTAAGTCATTTTTAGCCATGTTCTATTATCACTATTTTGAGTTCGCAAATACTAAAAAACAATATAAACAAGTATATACGGCCGCAAGTTCGGCCAGGCCAAATCTTATGTACCCACCACCATGGATTGCGTAGAAACTTCTACGAAAGACTATCATCCACAATCGAATTACTTGGGTTGTGGTATCTTAAAACTTCTTAACATCATTTTCTAAATTGTGATTTAGTCCATACATGGTATATATTAGACAAAAAAAGTTATGTATAGTTAAGTCTACAAATAATTACGAATCGATATGGACTTTTTGTACGTACAAAAAGTCCATATCGAGAGCCAGAATTGAAATATGGGGATCGCTTATATAGGGGCTATATACAATTATGAACTTGATATGGACCAATTTTTGTGTGATTGGGGATCGATTTATCTGAGGGCCATATATAACTATAGACCGATATGGACCTAGTTAGGCATGGTTGTTAACGACCATATACTAGCACAATGTACCAAATGTCAACTCACACGGATGAAATTTGCTCCTCCAAGAGGTTCCAAAGCCAAATCTCGGGATCGGTTTAAATGGGGCTATGTACGATTATGGACTGATATGGACCACTTTTGGCATGGTTGTTAAATATCATATACTACCACCACGTACCAAATTTCAAGCAGATCGGATGAATTTTGCTTCTCCAAAAGGCACCGGAGGTCAAATCTGGGGATCGGTTTATATGGGAGCTATATATAATTATGGACTGATAGGAACCAATTCCTGCATGGTTGTTGGATACCATATACTAACATCACGTACCAAATTACAGCCGAATGGGAAGAATTTTGCTCTTCTCTGGAGGTCAAATCTGGGAATCGGTTTATATGGGGCCTATATATAATTATGGACCGATATCGACCAATTTTTGCATGGGAGTTTGAGGCCATATATTAACACCACGTACCAAATTTCAACTGAATCAGATGAATTTTGGTCTTCCAAGAGGTTCCGGAGGTCAAATCTGGTGATCGGTTTATATGGGGGCTATATATATTTATGAACCGATGTGGACCAATTTTTGCATGGTTGTTAGAGACCATGTACTAACATCACGTACAAAATTTCAGCCAGATCGGATGAAATTTGCTTCTTTTAGAGGCCTCGCAAGCCAAATCGGGGGATCGGTTTATATGGGGGCTATATATAATTATGGACCGATGAGGACCAATTTTTGCATGGTTGTTAGAGACCATATACTAACACCATGTACCAAATTTCAGCCGGATCGGATGAAATTAGCTTCTCTTAGAGGCCTCGCAAGCCAAATCGGGGGATCGGTTTATATGGGGGCTATATATAATTATGGACCGATGTGGACCAATTTTTGCATGGTTGTTAGAGACCATATGCTGACACCATGTACCAAATTTCAGCCGGATCGGATGAAATTTGCTTCTCTTAGGGGCCTCGCAAGCCAAATCGGGGGATCGGTTTATATGGGGGCTATATATAATTATGGACCGATGTGGACCAATTTTTGCATGGTAGTTAGAGACCATATACCAACACCATGTACCAAATTTCAGCTGGATCGGATGAAATTTGCTTCTCTTAGAGGCCTCGCAAGCCAAATTTTGGGGTCCGTTTATATGGGGGCTATACGTAAAAGTGGACCGATATGGCCCATTTGCAATACCATCCCACCTACATCAATAACAACTAATTGTGCCAAGTTTTAAGTCGATAGCTTGTTTCGTTCGAAAGTTAGCGTTATTTCAACAGACGGACGGACGGACGGACGGACGGACGGACGGACATGCTCAGATCGACTCAGAATTTCACCACGACCCAGAATATATATACTTTATGGGGTCTTAGAGCAATATTTCGATGTGTTACAAACGGAATGACAAAGTTAATATACCCCCCATCCTATTGTGGTGGGTATAAAAACATAATTTTAAGACCGAAAATAAGGGAATTTCTATTTTATACGGTTTTTTAGAAATTTCAAAACAAAAACTTTGAACTTGTTTCCTGTAAAATTCACATTTTAGATGTAGCGTACTTTGGAATGTAGACATCGATATGGGCAAAAAAATATACAACAACAACAATATTTTAAGTGAAACAATAAAGTGATGAAATATTAAAACTCTTTACAGAAAATTTCAATCGTGGGAACACAATTAGTATTCCATAATGGTGATTGGGCATCACCTCAACTGTCATCTCATATTTTATGGTATTTTGGTTACAATAATTTTGAACAGTATCATTTTTTAATGGGCTCCATAAAAAATCTTCAGGTATTCTCAACCACATGTTATTAAACTCCCACAACTATCATTTTAATGCATGGTTCTTGTGAGCATTCTCTCCCCTTCAATCTTTTTTTTATTTTAATATTTACAAACCATTATTTTAAGGCTATATTTCATCAACATCTGTTGTCACCTGTATTTTCAATCAGAGTTCAGAGCATCAACACTCTACTCCTTTTGTGTTATCCATGGCAAAAATGTCATCCATACCGAAAAAAATATAACCATTATAGGTGGTAGCAACCTAAGTGACCATATGTAGGAGAAAGAGAGGACACTTTGAACACGGATGTTAACCATAGCGAAAAAGTTGTATGCAAACAATCTGTGTAAATGGAGGACTAACAAATAAGGGCGTAGCAAATGGTAAGGGGTAAATCAACTCAGTTAAATACACTATCTCAAACAATTGTCCGTATAGCAAACTGTTAAAGCTATATTTCATAGTATCTCTGAAACTATATAATTTGATATTATTCGATCTTCTATGATATCTAATAGAAAATAATTATTCAAACTTGATCTTTAAAATACAATTTACTTGAAACGAATCGGCCATATAGTTTCTGAGATATAATGAAATATAGCTTTGACTCTTTGGTGTACGGACAATTGCTTGAGATAGTGTAAGTATAAATTTTTCTAATAAATTAAAAGTTAAATTAAACTCCATATATATGAATTAACTAGAAAAATTCAAAAATTTAGGTTATATTTAATTTTTAAATATTTAAATCTTGACAATATAATTGCCACCTACGCCTCTTTGCGAACAAACTTTGGAACGCCATAAATAAATCCATAAAATATCTTCAATGAATTCTTGTATGCAAACTCTGTCCGTCCATTGGTGGAGGGATCTTTTCTCTTGCCATTGAGCAGGACACCCATATAACAGTAAATCATTGGAATGTTTGAAAGCATAATGTGTGGTCGGTTGCTTGATTGTCACCCGCAGCAATGCTTGCCATTCCAGCAAACCAACAACCATCCGACCAACCAGCGAACCAACAGTGGCAATTGATAATGGCTGTTGCAATATCAGCAGCAAACCAAAAACTAGATGCATACAGAATCATAATTTTTAATATTCTCTGCACCAGACTATGGATTTCTTTCTTACTGCCTAGAATTGAACAAAAGTGGTAGCGAACAAAGACGTCTACAATAGATCTATGGTGAAGGTAACAAAAGTAGTAGTATGAAGATGAACCATCTTCATCATTTCTATATTTATGGGTATATTGTCCAAATTGGTGATGAACACTGAAGAGAGGGCAACATTTAGGCTCGAATCCTCACGAAATGCTTTCACAATGTATTATCCCAGCTGTGTAAAATTATATCCCTACCAAATCCTCAAGTCTCCAACTCAAAATTGTAATCCTAATCCAAGAAAAAATATCCAAAATTTTGGAGAAAATCCCTAACATTAGCAACACTGGTTACACTGGTCACACATAGCCACATTTTCAAAAATTTGTGGAGTCCTTCAATCGCATATTTGGTCTTTGACACTGTAATAAATTAGCATATAAAATGTTCACGATATTAGTTTGCGAGTACTCGGGCACTCCAAGGTTCGATTATCCGTCCAGGTGAAAGGTAAAATTTAAAAAATTGAAAAAACGAATAATTTCTTCTAGATAATTTGTATTACAGAACAAGTGAGTAAAGCAGAAAGTCGGGCGGGGCCGACTATTTCATACCCTAAACCACCCCTAATGAATTAGTAAACATTGTTTGTGGGGTATCAATGGTATAGGTTTGGGGAAAAACCGCATTTCCACATTTAAGAACTTTAAGGGGTACATGAGAGTTTTATCACAATCTAAACAGAAATGTCTGATATTAGGAGTTATAGTTGATTCTGAACCTACAGGGTTAGTATGCCACTAATATTGAGTCCATTATTAAAAAAAGATTAAATCGCTCAATTATGTTACTACATATGGACTACCTTGCAATTTCGAAGACGGTGTTAGAAAGTTTTAGATACCTTGCCATCGGCAAGTGACACCGCAACCCAAGTAATTCGATTGTGGATGACAGTCTTCAGTAGAAGTTTTTACGCAATCCATGGTGGAGGGTACATAAGCTTCGTCCTGGCCGAACTTATGGCCATATATACTTGTTTAGTTTAATATATACCATATATGGACTACCTTGCAATTTAGAAGACGGTGTTAGGAAGTTTTAAGATACCTTGCCATCGACAAGTGACACCGCAACCCAAGTAATTCGATTGTGGATGGCAGGCTTCAGTAGAAGTTTCTACGCAATCCATGGTGGAGGGTACATAAGCTTCGGCCTGGCCGAACTTACGGCCGTATATACTTGTTAAAAAATAAATTATATCAATTAATTGAAGATTTTCTAAACTAAAAATTTAATTCAATATTAAATATCGGTGATGCTTTTGTTTTGTTTTACCTTTTATAAACCTTGAATATTTATTAGTTGGCAAAAAACATTAGAAATGGAGCCCAAATGATAGAAAAGCAATTTTTCATT
Source organism: Haematobia irritans (assembly GCF_050003625.1). Taxonomy (NCBI): domain Eukaryota; kingdom Metazoa; phylum Arthropoda; class Insecta; order Diptera; family Muscidae; genus Haematobia; species Haematobia irritans. The sequence continues at coordinate 146,034,508 of NC_134398.1, read as the reverse complement.
GTCCCTTTGGTGAAAATACGAAACAAATTGCATTGGTCAAGTCTTAAATATCTCGTACTATGTTCATTTCCGGATTTTACTTAACTTCTTCTTGAGTTTCTTTTTCCTGAATATTTAACACTAATGGCAGGTGTTGCCATAATGCAATAGGGTGACTTCAAAGTATTTCATATTATATTCTGTTTCTTTTGGCCTTTTAAATCTTTTATTTAAAAAAATCTCCCAAATTAATATTAAATCGCAAAAAAATCAAAATTCCACACACAATGTGGAGGGATTACCACAACGAAGAAAAGCAAAAAATCAAATAGGAAACCACTAAATATTTTGCAGCATGTGAATACGCCATTCACATGTGAATATCTAAATGGACAGACATATGTTCGAGTTTAAATACCCTCTTATGGTTGTTTTGTGCAATAATCCTCAGTCTGTTTGTTCTTCAGATGTTTTATTGTTTGCAACATGGTTTTTGAGTCAAAATAGTAATTGCTTTCTAGTTTTTTTTTTTTATTCTTTTACAAATGTTACAACTTGTACGTAATTGTGGCGAAAATAATGATGATGATCATCATTTATATTATCATGTCCGGTGGAATGGAATTTAGACACAGTATTCTGAACTATAGCAATTAGAGATATTGTTTCGATATTCTCAAAATATATCACTTCTGTAACATAAAAAATCCGCTTCAAATATTTTCATGATTTGTTCACACACATTCTTAATATTTAACAAGTAAGGAAAGTCTAAAGTCGGGCGGAGCCGACTATATTATACCGTGCACCACTTTGTAGATCTAAATTTTCGATACCATATCACATCCGTCAAATGTGTTGGGGGCTATATATAAAGGTTTGTCCCAAATACATACATTTAAATATCACTCGATCTGGACAGAATTTGGTAGATCTGGACAGAATTCTATAGACTCCAAATTTAAGTCGGCTAATGCACTAGGGTGGAACACAGTGTTAGTAAAAAAATATGGAAAACATTTAAATCTGAAGCACTTTTAAGGAAACTTCGCAAAAGTTTATTTATGATTTATCGCTCGATATATATGTATTAGAAGTTTAAGAAAATTAGAGTAATTTTTACAACTTTTCGACTAAGCAGTGGCGATTTAACAAGGAAAATGTTGGTATTTTGACCATTTTTGTCGAAATCAGAAAAACATATATATGGGAGCTATATCTAAATCTGAACCGATTTCAACCAAAATTGGCACGCATAGCAACAATGCTAATTATACTCTCTGTGCAAAATTTCAACTAACTCGGAGTTAATAATTTGCCTCTATGGTCATATGAGTGTAAATCGGGCGAAAGCTATATATGGGAGATATATCTAAATCTGAACCGATTTCAACCAAATTTGGCACGCATAGCAACAATGCTAATTCTACTCCCTGTGCAAAATTTCAACTAAATCGGAGTTAAAAATTGGCCACTGTGGTCATATGAGTGTAAATCGGGTGAAAGATATATATGGGAGATATATCTAAATCTGAACCGATTTCAACCAAATTTGGCACGCATAGCTACAATGCTAATTCTACTCCCTGTGCAAAATTTCAACTTAATCGCAGCAAAAAATTGGCCTCTGTGGTCATATGAGTGTAAATCGGGCGAAAGCTATATATTGGAGCTATATCTAAATCTGAACCGATTTCAACCAAATTTGGCACGCATAGCTACAATGCTAATTCTACTCCCTGTGCAAAATTTCAACTAAATCGGAGCAATAAATTGGCCTCTGTGGTCATATGAGTGTAAATCGGGCGAACGATATATATATGGGAGCTATATCTAAATCTGAACAGATTTCAATAAAATTTGGCACACTTGACTACACTACTAATTGTACTCCTAGTGCAAAATTTCAACCAAATTGAGGTAAAACTCTGGTTTCTGGGACCTTATTAGTCCATATCGGGCGAAAGATATATATATATATATATATATATATATATATATATATATATATATATATATATATATATATATATATATATATATATATATATATATATATATATATATATATATATATATATATATATATATATATATATATATATATATATATATATATATATATATATATATATATATATATATATATATATATATATATATATATATATATATATATATATATATATATATATATATATATATATATAAATCTGAACCGATTTCAATAAAATTTGGCACACTTGACTATAGCACTAATTGTTCTTCTTGTGCAAAATTTTAAGCAAATTAGGGTAAAACTCTGGCTTCTGGGGCCATATAAGTCCATATCGGGCGAAATATATATATGGGAGCTATATCTAAATCTGAACCGATTTCTTCCAAAATCAATAGGGATCTATTCTGAGCAAAAACACATACTTCTGCCAAATTTGATGTCGATTGGACTAAAACTGCGACCTAGACTTTGATTATAAAAATGTGTTCACGGACAGACGGACATCGCTATATCGACTCAAGAGCCCACCCTGAGCATTTTTGCCAAAGACACCATGTGTCTATCTCGTCTCCTTCTGGGTGTTGCAAACATATGCACTAACTTATAATACCCTGTTCCACAGTGTGGAGCAGGGTATAAAAATGCGAATTTTTAAATATATTTGAGTTCTGACGTTTCGGACAAACGTTAGAAAATATTAAAAATTATAAAAATCAATTATTTGGCAAAATATCACAACATTCTTTTCAATTTACATCCAAAACATTTAATTTGGAGCACACTTTAAGAAGTGATGGAAATTCACTGCAACGGCTTTTGAAATCTGCGTCAATTTTGCACCACTTCCGGATCCATAAAAAACATTTTCATTACATTTTTGGCCACGCCTTTTTCTGTGTTAAGGATTATAAATTGGGGATCAAATCTTCTTTTTTGGAAGCTCTTTTTTATAGGGATGTTCATACGAAATTTTTTGCTTAAACCAAGTATATAAGGTCTTAATTTCGGCCGGGCTGAATATTAAATACCCGTCATCATGACTCAAATATACAAGATCCCTTTGAAAAGCGGGTTACTTAAAAATATACAGAATACCAGGTAGAGTTTTAGAAGAATTTTAAACGTATCTTTTAAGCGTTCAAATATATCTGATGGGAAAATGTCTATAATGTAATTTGAAATTTAAATTCTAAAGATGTTTGCCAGCATTACACAAGAAATAAAATCAGTAAATTTATTGCTTCTAGTTTCCCGCAATTTCAATTATCTGTGCGCCTTCTACCCCCAGGAAATTACATCGGGAGACCGGTGTATATGAAGATTATATCAAACTCTTACAGATAATTCCACTTATCTCTTTATGGTTCTATCATACCCCTAGATTTACAAATTCGGCTAATCTAGAAAATTATGGTGTCTAGATGTCAAAGAAATCAAATCAGGTGATAGGTCAATATGGCGGTTTTACAAAACCCACAGATCTTTTAGATCTAGATTTCCAATTTCAAATTCCAATTTCACAAAACCATGCACCCAGAGAAGGAATATGATCACCTCAAACCTGTTTCAAGAACACCATGGTGCCTTTTAGCACCGACTATGTAGCATTTTTGCCGCACAAATATTCTTTCCTCGTCAAATATAATATGCTTTCCAAAATCAGATACATAATTTCCGAGAAAAGAACATGGTTTCGCAAACATGCTACAAATATGTTTCAAGACCACCATGTTACCTTTTAACACCGACTATGTAGCATTTTTGTCGCACAAATGTTCTTTCCTCGTCAAATATAATATGCTTTCCAAAATCAGATACATAATTTCCGAGAAAAGAACATGGTTTCGCAAACATGCTACATATTTTCCGTGAAAAAGTAACATTTTGCTATTGGAACAGGGTTGGGGTGATCATATTGCTTCCCTGCTCATTCTACAAAGGCCTTTTAGATCTAGACTTAAATTTTCAGCCAAATCGTGGTTTCCAGAAGTGAAATCGGGAGATCGATCTATTTAGGGGCTACACTAAAACATGGACGGATACACACCAAGCTCGACAGGCAAAATCCAATAAAAATTGAAGCCTCTAGACGTCCAAGAAATCAAATCGGAAGGCCGATTTATATGCGGGCTACATAGGACCTGCCGTTAGACAAAACCCGAATCTGTGCCAAATTTCATTATTGAAGACTGTAGCGTGAATACAACAGACAGCCAGACGGACATGGTAGTATCGTCTTAGAACTTATCTCTGATCAAGAATATGTAAATATTTCGATGTCTTACAGTAATGGCAAACTTATTATATCCCCATCGCCATTCTATGGTGGTGGGTATAATTATGTTTTAAAAAATTTTAACGCAAACACATATTTTTTAACAAATGTTCCATGTTGACTTTAAAAAATAAGATCATGCTCTTCAAATTTATCTCTGCGTGTAGTCAGCTCCGCCATACTTGTTCAATTTAAATTGGTGATTTATATTGCGATGTCCTTTATGTACTTTTCTTTCTGTAGGAAGGATATTAAAAATAAATTTACACTAAAATAAAAATTTAGAACACTGTGCTATTTTATTATCGAATATTTTTTTTCTTTTTTTTTTAAATGTTTGGGGTTATACTCCTCTATACAACCATATCACATTGAATCGCAAGGAATGAATGCAACATTAGATTGCATCATGTGCCATGTGGATGCATCATTGGTTCTAACCACAATACCGGAGAAATGGTGGTGGTTTTATTCAAAGAAATTTTATTGCAGATTATCGTAGCATGCGGCCTATTCTTTTCGAAAACAAAAATCTTCATATATTTAATCTTTGCCATTATGATCATTTATAGTCGCAATTGATTGATACAGTACTACAATATGTTTGAAATTTGGTATTCGATTTTTCGATATTTAATTTGGAACTTCGCTCTTTTTTGTGATGAAGAAGAATAACATAATTTTATGTTTTACTATTTCATTGAAAGTACCAATAACTGTGATTTATTCCTTGGGAATTGACTTTCTCATCTTGGAATATATTTACCCATTCCCCCCCAAAAAAAAACAAGTAAGTAAAGCCTATAGTCGGGCGGGGCCGACTATATTATACCCTTCATCACTATGTAGACAAACATTTGTGTTACCACCTCAACTACTTCACATTTGCTGGGAGCTATATAAAGGTTTGCGTTTCCAGATACAAATACTTTTAATGGAGACAATTTTTTGTACTTCTACAAAAACTCTAGAATTAAAATTTAAATCGGATAACGCCCTGGGATGAAACACAATGTTAGTAAAAAAACGAGTAAGGAAAGTCTAAAGTCGGGCGGGGCAGACTATATTATACCCTGCGCCACTAAATGTGTTAGGGCTATATAAAGGTTTGTCCCAAATACATACATTTAAATATCACTCGATCTGTACAGAATTTGATAGACTTCTGCAAAATCTATAGACTCAAAATTTAAGTCGGCTAATGCACTAGGGTGGAACACAATGTTAGTAAACAAATATGGGAAACTTTTAAATCTGAAGCAAATTTAAGGAAACTTCGCAAAAGTTTATTTATGATTTATCGCTCGATATATATGTATTAGAAGTTTAGGAAAATTAGAGTCATTTTTACAACTTTTCAAGGAAAATGTTGGTATTTTGACCATTTTTGTCGAAATCAGAAAAACATATATATGGGAGCTATATCTAAATCTGAACCGATTTCAACCAAATATGGCACGCATAGGTACAATGCTAATTCTACTCCCTGTGCAAAATTTCAACTAAATCGGAGTTAAAAATTGGCATCTGTGGTCATTTGAGTATAAATCGGGCGAAAGCTATATATGGGAGATATATCTAAATCTGAACCGATTTCAACCAAATTTGGCACGCATAGCTACAATGCTAATTCTGCTCCCTGTGCAAAATTTCAACTAAATCGGAGAAAAAATTGGCCTCTGTGGTCATATGAGTGTAAATCGGCCGAAAGCTATATATTGGAGCTATATCTAAATCTGAACCGATTTCAACCAAATTTTGCACGCATAGCAACAATGCTAATTCTACTCCCTGTGCAAAATTTCAACCAAATTGGGGTAAAACTCTGGCTTCTGGTCCATATCGGGCGAAAGATATATATGGGAGCTATATCTAAATCTGAACCGATTTCAATAAAATTTTGCACACTTGACTATAGTAGCTATTGTTCTTCTTGTGCAAAATTTTAAGTAAATTAGGGTAAAACTCTGGCATCTGAGGCTATATAAGTCCATATCGGGCGAAAGCTATATATGGGAGATATATCTAAATCTGAACCGATTTCTTCCAAAATCAATAGGGTTCTATTCTGAGCCAAAGCACATACTTGTGCCAAATTTGAAGTCGATTGGACTAAAACTGCGACCTAGACTTTGATTACAAAAATGTGTTCACGGACAGACGTACAGACGGACATGGCTATAACGACTCATGAGTCCACCCTGAGCATTTTTGCCAATGTGTCTATCTCGTCTCCTTTTGGGTGTTGCAAACATATGCACTAATTTATAATACCCTGTTCCACAGTGTGGAGCAGGGTATAAATATGGGACATATGAAGCGAGAGAAATTTTAATGCAATTGTACAAAAGAGAGTTTATGATTTATCAGACGATACATATGTATTCTAGATATAGGACAATTTTAGTAACATTTACAATTTTTGCAATTCATCAGTCGCGATTTTACAAGGATATTGGTTAGATCTTGTGCAAAAGTTGAAGCAAGGCATGGCTTGTGAGGCCATATAAGTCCAAATCGGGCGAAAGATATATGGGAGCTATATCTAAATCTGAATCGAATTCAACCAAATTTGGTACACTTACCGATACTGTTAAACGTACTCCTTGTGCAAAATTTGAACTAAATCACGGCAAAACTCTGGCTTTTGAGGCCATATGAGTGCAAATCGGACGAAAGATATATATGGGAGCTGTATCTAAATCTGAACCGATTTTAACCAAATTTGGTAAACTTACCTATACTATTAAACGTACTCTTTATGCAAAATTTGAACTAAATCACGGCAAAACTCTGGCTTTTGAGGTTTTTTGGAATCTTTTGTGTAGTTTTGGAATCCGTATATGGCTTTGCGGCTTGGATTCGCCAAGAAAATAAATAAATAAATATAAGTGCAAATCGGACGAAAGATATATATGGGAGCTATATCTAAATCGGTAATAAGCTTTGACCTCTGTGGTCATATGAGTCTAAATCGGACGAAATATATATAGGAGCTATATCTAAATCTGAACCGATTTCAATCAAATTTACGAAGCATTGGTAGAATGTCAATTCTACTCTTTATGCAAAATTTCACGAAAATCGGTAGTAAACTTTAGCCTCTGTGGTCATATGAGTCTAAATCGGACGAAAGATATATGTGGGAGCTATATCTAAATCTCCACCTATTTGGCTGATATTTTGCAAGTTTTTCGAGACTCATAAAATATTCGGATGTACTGAATTTGAAGAACATCGGTTGATAAACACCCCAATTATGACCAGATCGGAATTAAATATATATGACAGCTATATATAAATCTGAACCGATTTTTTCCAAAATCAATAGCGATTGTCTTTGTTCCAAAGAACGACCGTATGCCAAATTTGAGGACGATCGGACTTAAACTGCGATCTGTACTTTGTGCACAAAAATACATGAACAGACAGACAGACGGATTTTTGAAATTCGCGTCCCTCTGTCAAAGTCGCATGTCCTAGAGTCAAGGCAAATAAATCCCTAAAATAATGAAAAACCTTTAATCTAATTTTTCTATGAGCTTCTTAATTTTTTAGTCAAATTCGATTTTGATCACTTTTTTGCAATTTTCTTCTATTCTTCGCATAGCCAAAGCTCGAAAAATGGTGTAATTCTTTTTAAGTCTTCAGCAAAGTTGTAGCACGGCCAAAAAAATATATTAGGTCAGAAAATGCTCACCTTCATGCTCAAAAATTCAAAATTTCGAAAAAATTACCACTTTTGGTGAAAAAACTATAGAGGCTCTTAAAAATCGAACGGCAACCAATATAACAAAATCGAGAATTTACCTCTTTCCTCTCATCGAGTAATTTAAGCTGAGATATGTGATTTGTTGTTTGGAATTTTCATGTTGTGTTTTAGACCCAATAAAATGTATACCGATGGTCTCAAATTAACCTCCTGAACACTGTTGCCACAGTTGGTAGAATACTACCAAAAATGGTAGATTTTTTACTGATTTTGCGGAACAAACTTTAGAATTAAAATTTTGACAAAATTTTCTATAGAAATAAAATTAAAAAAAAATTCTATAGAAATAAAATTTTAACAAAATTTTTTATAGAAATAAAATTTTAACAAAATGTTCTATATAAATAAAATTTTGAGAAATTTTCTATTGTAAGAAAATTTTGACAAAATTTTCCATAGAAATAAAAATTTTTAATATAAATAAAATTTTGACAAGATATTCTATAGAAATAAAATTTTGACAAAATTTTCTATAGATATAAAATTTTGAGAACATTTTGTATATAAATAAAATGTTGACAAATATTTCTATAGAAATGAAATTTTGACAAAATTTTCTATAGAAATAAAATTTTGACAAAAGTTTCTATTGAAATAAAATTTTGACAAAATTTTCTACAAAATTCTCTATAGAATTCAAATTTTAAAAAAGTTTTCTATAGAAATAAAATTTTAACAAAATGTTCTATTTAAATAAAATTTTGAGAAACTTTTCTATTGTAAGAAAATCTTGACAAAATTTTCCATAGAAATAAAAATGTTTAATAGAAATAAAATTTTGACAACATTTTCTATAGAAAAAAAATTGACAAAATTTTCTATAGATATAAAATTTTGAGAACATTTTCTATATAAATAAAATGTTGGCAAAAGTTTCTATACAAATAAAATTTTGACAAAAGTTTCTATAGAAATAAAATTTTGAAGAAATTTTCTATAGAAATAAAATTTTAAGAAAATTTTCTCTAGAAATAAATTTTGACAAACTTTTCTATAGAATTAAAATTTTGACAAAATTTTTTATAGGAATATAATTTTAAGAAAATTTTCTCTAGAAATAAATTTTGACAAACTTTTCTATAGAATTAAAATTTTGACAAAAATTTTTATAGGAATAAAATTTTGGCAAAAGTTTCTATAGAAATAAAATGTTGACAAAATTCTCAAAATTCTCAATAGAAATAAAATTAAAAAAAATCTATTGAAATAAAATTTTAACAAAATTGTCTATAGAAATAAAATTTTAACAAAATGTTCTATTTAAATAAAATTTTGAGAAACTTTTCTATTGTAAGAAAATCTTGACAAAATTTTCCATAGAAATAAAAATTTTTAATATAAATAAAATTTTGATAACATTTTCTATAGAAATAAAATTTTGACAAAATTTTCTATAGATATAAAATTTTTGAGAACATTTTGTATATAAATAAAATGTTGACAAATATTTCTATAGAAATGAAATTTTGACAAAATTTTTTATAGAAATAAAATTTTGACAAAAGTTTCTACAAAATTCTCTATAGAATTCAAATTTTAAAAAAGTTTTCTATAGAAATAAAATTTTAACAAAATGTTCTATATAAAAAAAATTTTGAGAAAATTTTCTATTGTAAGAAAATCTTGACAAAATTTTCCATAGAAATAAAAATGTTTAATAGAAATAAAATTTTAACATTTTCTATAGAAAAAAAAATTGACAAAATTTTCTAAAGATATAAAATTTTGAGAACATTTTCTATATAAATAAAATGTTGGCAAAAGTTTCTATACAAATAAAATTTTGACAAAAGTTTCTATAGAAATAAAATTTTGAAGAAATTTTCTATAGAAATAAAATTTTAAGAAAATTTTCTCTAGAAATAAATTTTTACAAAAGTTTCTATAGAATTAAAATTTTGACAAAATTTTTTATAGGAATAAAATTTTAAGAAAATTTTCTCTAGAAATAAATTTTGACAAACTTTTCTATAGAATTAAAATTTTGACAAAATTTTTTTATAGGAATAAAATTTTGACAAAAGTTTCTATAGAAATAAAATGTTGACAAAATTCTCAATAGAATAAAAATTTAAAAAAAAAAAAAAAACATTTCTATAGAAATAAAATTTAAAAAAAAAATCTATTGAAATAAAATTTTAACAAAATTGTCTATAGAAATAAAATTTTAACAAAATTGTTTATAGAAATAAAATTTTAACAAAATGTTCTATTTAAATAAAATTTTGAGAAACTTTTTATTGTAAGAAGATCTTGACGAAATTTTCCATAGAAAATTTGAGAAATTTTCTATATAAATAAAATGTTGACAAAAGTTTCTATACAAATAAAATTTTGACAAAAGTTTCTATACAAATAAAATTTTGACAAAAGTTTCTATAGAACTAAAATTTTGACAATATTTTCTATAGAATTAAAATTTTGACTAAATTCTCTATAGAATTAAAATTTTGACTAAATTTTCTATAAAAATAAAATTTTAACAAAATGTTCTATAAAAATAAAATTTTTACAAAATGTTCCATAAATTCAATATTTTAATTTTGGTGTTATTCTAATCAAAATCCGTTGTGAGAAAGATCTCCCATTTTGTAGAAGTAGCAACATTCACTTGTTGGTGCACTCAAACATTGTTATCATTTAAAATTCGACAAATTTACAATTCGAGGTATATGTAAACATCCAAAAAATTGTCATTTCATATTTTCTTTCATACTAGTCACAAAAATTTGATCAAAAACTTCAAAATAATATTTGTTTTCAATTTGGTAGATTTTTGGTAAAATTTTCTTTAAATTTTGGTAGATAATTTTGGCACGAGTTGCTACCATGCTCCTGAGTCGACATAGCCATAGGTGTCCGTTAATCCGTCCTTCCGTCTGTCCATGTATTTGTTTATTATTAAACGATTTTGATGAAATTTGGTACATAGCCCTTTTTATGCAAAAGGACGAATGCAATTGAATTTGAAAAAATCGTATCAAATTTAGATATAGCCCCCATATATATGTATCGCCCGATTTCACTAAATGTGATCGGCACAAAGGGTGATGAATTTGACGTTATCTAATTCATCACCCTTTGTGCGTGCAAAATTTCATTGAAATCGGTTCAGATTTAGATATAGCTCCCATATATATGTATGTATCCCCCGATTTCCTACCTTGATCTTAGTCAAGGTAGGCACATTGTAATCTTCTATAATATAAATTAAGTAATTTCCCTATCACCTTTGAAATTTATCACGATTTGTTTCTAAATGCAATAGATCAAAATATTTTTGTAAGGTTGTAAAAACTAAAAAGGGTTATCACTGGAATAAATCTGTTAGCCGTCAGAAGAGTGTTTTATGAATGAATACAACCTGAAGTTGGTTGCAATGCATATCAGTCACCCTGCATATATCAACCGACGTGCGACAAAGAAACATGGATCATTTTTTACATCTAACCTAACTGATTTCGATTTTCAACAAATAGATTTTCATCGCACTGAAAAAAATATTAACCTGGTATAAAAAATTAATTAATTTTAAGATGCGCAATTTACACAATATTATTAATATATCGCAAAAACAGAATGAAAATTCCATAAACTCCATAAATGAAATTTGTATCCTAATTTTAATTTTATTGATCCTAGATTTAAAGATAGGTAGGTTCCTATTATTTTAATGAAGCCGCATTATTGGCTCGGAATCAATACCAAAATCCTTAATGCAAAGTCAAAATCATTGGATCCTAGTAAACTTTTTTTTGAGTGCATTTAGATGAGGAGAGTTTATTATTAATGTGTTCACTATGAGAAGTAACAATGTGAGTTTTATAGAAAAACAAACAAAAAAAATATCTTCATTGGTGTCCTTAGCCTTGCCATCGAACCAAAATATCCACTAACCCTTATGATCCTTCAGTTAGGATCCAATTCCATATTAAAAACAGTTATAAATGGTACCACCAGCATACAAATCAAGCACAGCACAGAAAAAATCGAAGATATTAATTTCCAAAGCCATCGAATAACTAAATGAACAGATTTTATTCAAAAACCATCCATTGTAGAGTTTGTGTGAACATAAAGGGGAAAACATCTATCCTGACACACTCACATATATTGGAAGATGTTACATGAAATACGAGTATTACTCTTGAATGCCCTCAAGCCCAGCAAATCATTTATGAAAAAAAATATTTATGGAAAAATTTGATACTTTTTATTCTCATTCTGTTGAGAGATGGATGTCAGCCGTATAGTAAAATTTTTGAGTTAATATGAATTTTGCATGAATTGCAATGAAATTCACTTCAATAATTTCATGAAAAATATTGAAAAAAAAATAAAGCAGCAATAAAAACCTCACATCTACATAAATTGCAATATGATATTTAATAATTATTGATGAGATTTCATTCCTAAATAGACGACAGAATTCAGAGAAGCTAACGTATATGATGGTCTTTTAGGCAATCATTATTATCCTTCCAGTAAAAAGACATTGTAGACATCGTTTATGCAATTGAATTATAAGATGGCATTGGAGGAACGTAAATTAGATGCTGGAATATTGTAAATAATGTAAATTCATAGAAAATTACTCTGCTCCCCTCTAATGTATAACACAACTGCTGGTTAAACGTGATCCTGTTACGATTCTAATAATGCAGTTAGTTCATAATGCCATTGATTTGCCATTAAAATATTCTTATCAAACAAATCTGACAAATAGTTTGAATTAAAAAATCGTCAATAATGGCATAATAAATTTTTATTTTTTGTACGAAATTATAATCCATCTCATATATATTAATCAAATTTGGTTTTACCATCTCAAATCCTTCAAATTTGAGATAGTACTGCACTATACATTTATTTAAATCTGAAACGATTTGGACAACATTTAGACTTTGTGGGCCTCGTGGGCTTTATCCAAATCTCTCTGTGCAAAATTTAAAAATTTTCAGATTGAAACTATGGCCTCCGTTGCCATTGAATCTAAATCAGGAGAAATATGTTGCTATATCTAAATCTAAACCGATTTATATCAAATTCGGTATGCAGAGAAAGAATGTTGATTCCATTACCTGTGCACAATTTCAAGTAATTGGAATGAAATTTTGACCTACGAAAGATATATATGGGATCTATATTTAAATTTGATCCGAATTCAACCAAAGTCGGTATGCTTATTTAAAATGTTAGTTCTTCTGGTCGTTACATACAAATGCCCAAATTTATTATACCCTGTACCACAGTAGTGGTGAATGGTATAATAATTAAAATTATATTAAAACAAGTATATACGGCCGTAAGTTCGGCCAGGCCGAAGCTTATGTACCCTCCACCATGGATTGCGTAGAAACTTCTACTGAAGAAACTTCCACAATCGAATTACTTGGGTAAATACGTATATAATTAAGTTTGACAAAATTTTCTATAGAAATAAAATTTTGACAACATTTTCTATAGAAGTAAAAATTGGAAAAAATTTCTATAGAAATAAACTTTTAACAAAATTTTCTATAGAAATAAAATTTTGACAAAATTTTCAAAAGATTTAAAATTTTGACAACATTCTCTATAGAATTAAAATTTTGACAACATTTTCTATAGAAATAAAATTTTGCCAACATTTTCTATAGAAATAAAATTTGACAAAATTTTCTAAAGAAATAAAATTTTGCTAGATTATTTTTGACTCGAATGGCAACCATGATTATGAACCGATATGGACCAATTTTTGTGTGATTGGGGATCAGCTATATATAACTATAGACCGATATGGACCAATTTTGGCATGGTTATTAGCGGCCATATACTAACACCACGTTGCAAATTTGAACCGGATCGGATGAATTTTGCTCTTCCAAGAGGCTCCGGAGTTCAAATCTGGGGATCGGTTTATATGGGGACTGCTATGGACAAATTTTTGAATGGTTGTTGAACACTATATACTAATACCATGTACCAAATTTCAGCCGGATCGGATGAAATTTGCTTCTCTTAGAGGATCCGCAAACCAAATCTGGGAATCGGTTTATATGGAGGCTATATATAATTATGGACCAATATGGACCAATTTTTACATGGTTGTTAGAGACCATATGCTAACACCACGTACCAAATTTCAACCGGATCGGATGAATTTTGCTCCTCTAAGAGGCTCCGGAGTTCAAACCTGGGGATCGGTTTATATGGGAGCTATATATAATTATGGACCGATATGGACCAATTTTTGCGTGGTTGTTGAAGACCATATACTTATACCATGTACCAAATTTCAGCCGTATCGGATGAAATTTACTTTTTTTTGAGGCTTCGCAAGCCAAATCTGGGGATCGGTTTATATGGGGGCTATATATAATTAAGGACCGATGTGGACCAATTTTTGCTTGGATATTAAGGACCATATACCAACACCATGTGCCAAATTTAAGCCGGATCGGATGAAATTTGCTTCTCTTTAAGCTCAACAAGCAAAATCGGGGGATCGGTTTATATGGGGGCTATATATAATTATTGACCGATATGGACCAATTTTTGCATGAGTGTTAGAGACTATATACCAACACCATGTACCAAATTTCAGCCGGATTGGATGAAATATGCTTCTCTTATAGGCTCTGCAATGCCAAATTTGGGGGTCCGTTTATATAGGGGCTATACGTAAAAGTGGACCGATATGGCCCATTTGCAATACCATCCGACCTACATCAATAACAACTACTTGTGCCAAGTTTCAAGTCGATAGCTTGTTTCGTTCGGAAGTTAGCCTGATTTCAACAGACGGACATGCTCAGATCGACTCAGAATTTCACCTCGACCCAGAATATATATACTTTATGTGGTCTTAGAGCAATATTTCGATGTTTTACAAACCGAATGACAAAGTTAATATACCCCCATCCTATGGTGGAGGGTATAAAAATTTTGACAAACATTCTTTTCCTCTGTTGGTTAAGCTACACTTTTTGTTTACTAAATGCATGGCTTTAAGCTGAAATCAACAACAATAATAATTATATAAAAACAAGTAAGTAAAGTAGAAAGTCGGGCGGGGCCGACTATATGATACCCTAAACCACCATTACAGAATTAGTAATCATAAGCATTTGTGGGGTAACATATAGGTCTGGGAGATAAACCGCAGTTGCATATTTAAGAAAATTAAGGGGTACATGTCTATGGGTACATGTCTATGGGTGCTACTTTCCCATACGTTCACAAACAATTTTCCCTACTATATTTTTCGTTAAATTTAAAAAAAATTACAAAACAAAAATGGTACTTTGTTATATTAAAACATGAATATGCAACGTATATAACATAGAATATAAATTTGTATTACCACCACGATTACCACAAATTAGTAATCTCTTTTGTTAAATCTCTATAAAAATAAAATTTTGGAAAAAGTTTCTACAAACAAATTTTTGAGAGAAATTTTTCTATAGAAATAAATTTTTGAGAAAAAATTCCACAGAAATAAAATTTTGAGAAAATTTTTTATAGAAATAATATTTTGAAAAAAATTTCTATAGAAATACAATTTTGACAAAATGTTCTATAGAAATAAAATGTTGACAAACTTTTCTACAGGAATAAAGTTTACCACACATTGTTAAAGATCAATTCTTGCCGGCTTCTAATTTCCTCCTCTAGAGCCACCAAAATGTAAAAATTATTACAAATTGTGTTGAGTGAAAATGTCCTACATTGTGGCCCTACGTCCCTACAAGACGCTAAATATTAGAAAAACCCTACATATAGGGAATTTCCCCTACTTCTAGCAACACTGACTGTGTTGATGTTGCACCTACGGAGTTAGTATGCCACTAATATTGAGCCCATTGTTAAATAAAAAGAGAAAATCGTTAAATTAGTGCGGGTAATAAATACAAATTTGTAAAAATCGAGCAATATTCTTATGTAAGACCTACAAGTATGTATAAGTACGACCGGCTAGTACATCAAAATTTGAAATTTGGGTAACATTGGTTAATAAATAAGAGTACTATGGCCAAATTTGGGAAAATTGAGCGATACGTATATATGGAAGCTATATCTAAATCTGAACCAATTTGCATAATATTTTGCGGGTTTGATTAATACCACAAAAGGTTACCTTGTGCAAGATTTGAGTAAGATCAGTTAAGAAATGAGGCCTGTATGGTCATTTTAGGGGCGAATTTTTCAAAATCGGGTGATACATATATGGGAGCTATATCTACATCTGAACCGATTTCGATGAAATTTTGCATATATAGTTAGTACTATAGAGGACTGGATCTAGCCAACTTTTAGTAAGATCGGTTAATAAATAAGGGTTCTATGGCCAAATTTGGGAAAATCGAGCGATACATATATATGGGAGTTATATCTAAATCTGAACCGATTTCGATGATTTTTTGCACATATAGTTAGTGCTATAGAAGACTACATTTAGCCAACTTTGAGTAAGATCGGTTGATAAATAAAGGTTTTGTGGCCAAATTTGGGAAAATCGGGCGATACATATATATGACAGCTATATCTAAATCTGAACCGATTTGAATGAAATTTTGCAGACTTGAAGTGCGATGGAAAAGATTACCTTGTGCCAAATTTGGTGACGATCCGTTTGAAAAAACGCGCAACGTGACCCTATTTGTCGAAATCGGGCGATACATATATATAGGAGCTATATCTAAATTTGATCCGATTTCTTCCAAATTCAATAGCGTTCAACATTGTGCCCAACAATTCATTAAAATCGGTTAATAATTGCGACCGGAATCCTGTAAACAACAAATACATGGACAGACGGACGGACGGATGGACACCAAGCGCTAGATCGACTCAGGAGGTGATTCTGAGTCGATCGGTATATATTCTATGGGGTCTAAAATCAATATTTCTGGTAGGCACATTTTTTGGCCGATCAAACTTATATACCCTGACCATTATGTGGTTTAGGGTATAAATATAAAAAGAGAGAGTTAAACAAGTATATACGACCGTAAGTTCGGCCAGGCCGAAGCTTATGTACCCTCCACCATGGAATGCGTAGAAACTTCTACTAAAGACTGTCATCCACAATCGAATTACTTGGGTTGCGGTAACACTTGCCGATGGCTAGGTATCTTAAAACTTCCTAACACCGTCTTCTAAATTACGCATGGAGCGTATTATATATTAAACTAAAAAAGGCCGATTAAATACGTATATAGTTAAGTTTAAAGTTTCTATAGAAATAAAATTTTGACAAAATAAAATTTTGACAACATTTTCTATAGAAGTAAAATTTGGAAAAAAAATTTCTATAGAAATAAAATTTTTACAAAATTGTCTATAGAAATAAAATTTTCACAAAATTTTCTATAGAAATAACATTTTGGCAATGTTTTCCATAAAAATAAAATTTTGGTAGATTATTTTTGGCTCGAGTGGCAACCATGAATAGGAACCGATATGGACCAATTTTTGTGTGATTGGAGATCGCCTATATATAACTATAGACCGATATGGACCAATTTTGGCATGGATATTAGCGGTCTTATACTAACACCACGTTGCAAATTTCAACCGGATCGGATGAATTTTGCTCCTCCAAGAGGCTCCGGAGATCAAATCTGGGGAACGGTTTATATGGGGGCTATATATAATTATGGACCGATATGGACCAATTCTTGCGTGTTTGTTAGAGACCACATTCTAACACCATGTTCCACATTTCAACCGGATCGGATGAATTTTGCTCCTCCAAGCGGCTCCGGAGGACAAATCTGGGAATCGAATTATATGGGGGCTATATATAATTATGGACCGATATGGACCAATTCCTGCATGGTCATTAGAGAACATATACCAACACCATGCCGGATCGGATGAAATTTGGTTCTCTTAGAGGCTCCGCAAGCCAAATCGGGGGATCGGTTTATATGGGGGCTATATGTAATTATGGACCGATATGGACCAATTTTTGCATGGTTGTTGGAGACCATATATTAGCACCATGTACCGAATTTCAGCCGGATCGGATGAAATTTGCTTCTCTTAGAGCAATCGCAAGCCAAATTTGGGGGTCCGTTTATATGGGGGCTGTACGTAAAAGTGGACCGATATGGCCCATTTGCAATACCATCCGACCTACATCAATAACAACTACTTGTGCCAAGTTTCAAGTCGATAGCTTGTTTCTTTCGGAAGTTAGCGTGATTTCAACAGACGGACGGACATGCTCAGATCGACTCAGAATTTCACCACGACCCAGAATATATATACTTTATGGGGTCTTAGAGCAATATTTCGATGTGTTACAAACGGAATGACAAAGTTAATATACCCCCATCCTATGGTGGATGGTATAAAAAAAATGAATTAAAAGAACTTCCTGTGTAGTTAACATAAAGGACTTTTTTCCTGGGATATTGATAAAAATAAAGAGTGAAATTGGTGAAAAATTTTGTTTTTTGGCTTTTAAAATTTCTTCATTCAAATGAACTTTTAAGGCACAACTTCTAAAGCAGTGAAAAGGTTCCGAAAACGAATTACTTCCGTCTATGAGTATGAGTGAAACCTCTTAAACTTTGACTCTGTAAAGCCTGTACACCTCTAAAAAGTGGAAATTTGTCGTGAGACGCTTGCTCTGCTGTAATCACACTACAACCTTCAATAATGGAGTCATCGCTTTGAATTTGGACGCAGATTTTTTTGTCTGCAAATCAATCTGGAAGATGGGCTATATCGGCCAATATTTCCATAAAGTCTTATATAAACAGACACCGCAATTGATTTGTACAGCATCTAGATACCGCAATTTTCATCCGATTTGTCATATAGGGCATCTAGACACTGCAATCCTATTTGTCTGAAATTCGAAATATAGGGGAATTTCAAATTAATGATGTGATGTGTTTTGGTATAGTCCCTATATACAGTGAAACCTCTGAAACTTGCACACTTTGAAAGCCGGGCACCTCCCAAAAGTGAACAGTTGTCTGGGGACATTCGCCATATTAACACATTAAAACTAACCTCTCATATGTGGACAAAATTTAGGCGACCGTGGGTGTCCACCTTTCAGAGGTTTCACTGTACAGGGTAGTTGACATAGAATCCAACAATGTAAAGCGATATATTTTTTCTTTATTATACCCTGCACAACAGTGTGGAACACCGTATTATAATTTAGTGAAACCCAAGAAAGATGGTCAAGGCCGGCCCCATGTCTGATCTTGCCCTGTCCGTATTTCAAAAATGATCAAAGTATAGGTTGCAGTTTTAGTCCAATCGCTACACTCAGATGACCACAGAGTTTGCACAAGGAGTAGAATTAACATTCTTACTATGAATGTTCCATATATATTTACTAACATTGTGCATCATCCTAGGACATTGGCCGGTTTAAATTTTAGGTCTAGAGATTTTAAAGAGGTTTTATAAGTTTTGTTTTTGTTTTTTTTTTTTGTAAAAATTAATTTATATTTGAATACGAGTATTAACGGTAACATCTATTGCTCAAATATCGCAATCAAGAAAAGACTTCATATTAACTCCACAACAATACCTGAAGCAAACTCAATTATAAATCCTCTTCCTGTCGTACAATGTTGGTCAGTCGTAAACTCCAACTCTGACAATTGTATTGCACTTTGATTTGTTACAATCATTTCGATTTTCATTAAGAATTGCAATTAATTCCATTTGAACAAATCTACGGAGGAAAAATCATACAAAACGATTTATTTTCATTGCTCTTGGTTGATTGTGGAGTCTTAAAGGCCAAATGTTATACATGCCCAATCTAAAGTTGTAACTCCTTAACTATTGATAACCATCCCACTACTTTATCTTATGTTATGACAAGTGGTGGCTAGCCACTGAGTAGTGGTCGCTGGATCATAGCCACAAATGTTGTTGACCACATGAAGGAAAGAGCACCATTAGCAAAACCACTTGTTTTGATCATTACACTCAACCAGCAATCACAAAACTTGGGAAAGAGAGAATATGAACAAATATTTGAACAATTGCATTCAATGCAAACCTAATTCAGTAGGATCGGAATCGAACAAATTGAAGCGGGTGTAAACTTTCAATTAATAAGCAACTGTTTCCTCAACGATTGCCAGCAAATGAAATATTGAATAGGAGATGGAATGACTCGAATAAATAGTTCACTACTCGTCTTTACACCCTGAACCTCATAGTGGTCAGGGTATAATAGCTTTGATCTGCCAAAAAAATGTGCCTACAAGAAATATTGATTTTAGACCCCATAACATTTATACCGGTCGACACAGAGTCAATCTAGCCCCTGGTCTCCGTCCGTTCGTCCATGTATTTCGTATTCGCAGGATTCCGGTCGCATTTATTAACCGATTTTGATGAAATTTAGTACACGGCGTTTCTTTTATACCCTCCACCTTAGGATGGGGGGGGGGGGGGGGTATATTAACTTTGTCATTCCGTTTGTAACACATCGAAATATTGCTCTAAGACCCCGTAAAGTATATATATTCTGGGTCGTGGTGAAATTCTGAGTCGATTTGAGCATGTCCGTCCGTCCGTCTGTTGAAATCACGCTAACTTCCGAACGAAACAAGCTATCGACTTGAAACTTGATACAAGTAGTTGTTATTGATGTAGGTCAGATGGTATTGCAAATGGGCCATATCGGTCCACTTTTACGTATAGCCCCCATATAAACGGACCCCCAAATTTGGCTTGCGATCGCTCTAAGAGAAGAAAATTTCATCCGATCCGGCTGAAATTTGGTAAATGGTGTTAGTATATGGTCTCTAACAACCATGCAAAAATTGGTCCACATCGGTCCATAATTATATATAGCCCCCATATAAACCGATCCCCCGATTTGGCTTGCGGAGCCTCTAAGAGAAGCAAATTTCATCCGATCCGGCTGAAATTTGGTACATGGTGTTAATATATGGTCTCTAACAATCATGCAAAAATTGGTCCACATCGGTCCATAATTATATATAGCACCCATATAAACCGATCCCCCGATTTGTCTTGCGGAGCCTCTAAGAGAAACAAATTTCATCCGATCCGGCTGAAATTTGGTACATGATGTAAGTATATGTTCTCTAATGACCATGCAAAGATTGGTCCATAATTATATTTAGCCCCCATATAAACCGATCACCAGATTTGACCTCCGGAGCCTCTTGGAAGACCAAAATTCTTCTGATTCAGTTGAAATTTGGTACATGATGTTAATATATGGCCTCAAACACCCATGCAAAAATTTGACCTCCGGAGCATCTTGGAAGAGCAAAATTCTTCCCATTCGGTTGAAATTTGTTACGTGATGTTAGTATATGGTATCCAACAACCATGCAGGAATTGGTTCCTATCAGTCCATAATTATATATAGCTCCCATATAAACCGATCGCCAGATTTGACCTCTGGTGCCTTTTGTATCGCCGGATATTCAAAAATTTCCAATAATAGCCTTATGTTTGACCTCATTTATTAACCGATTTTACTAAAATTTAGCGAAGCAACTCCTTCCTCTTCCCAGTGTAACTTTTTATTGCATCGGAGCTGTAGAATTCTTTGGAATTTAAATGGTTTTAGCCCAAGCTCATTTTGCAATATCCATTCTCGCGATATGTTCAGATCTCTAGTAAGTTTTCTACCACTGCAGCGTGGATTTCGATCAAATCTGGACTTTACCTCTTTTGGATCATTTCTTGTGTTGTAACAATTTTTTTTCATTTTTTGGTCCTTTTTGAGGACGCGATACACCATTGGCAGTATCATTGTAACGAGCAGTGGTACGAAAAATAAAATATTTATTCGTATTTAAATGCTGGAGATAATCGATCGTCACTTTTGGTTTTCTAGCCAAATATAAAGCAATCACACTTGAATTCCATGACAAGGAAATGTATTCCTGCATCAAAATGCTTTTGTTAGCGTATAAACAATAAAATGAACCGTCGCTGGAATAAATTTGTCTGCTTTCAAATGAGAAACGGTGAAATGAGAAACGGTGAAACAGTTGCCTCTCGAGCCAAAACAAATACATTTGCCAAAATTAATACATGGTAAAATTTGGAGAAAATTTTACCAAAAAAACTACCAACCAAAAACTGTTATTTTCCAAAATTTTTTCCTATAGACAATTTTATAATTTATAGTTTATAATTTCGATAGAAAATTTTTTCAAAATTTTAATTTTTGTTTTCGAAAGAAAATTTCTAAAAATTTTATTTCTATAGCCAATTGTGTCAAAACTTTAATTAAATAGCAAATTTTGTCAACATTTTATTTCTATAGAAAATATTGTCAAAATGCTATTTCTATAGAAAATTTTGTCAAAATATTAATTTTATTTTTATAAAACATTTTGTCACAATTTTATTTCTATGGAAAATTTTATCAAAATGTTATTTCTATAAACAATTTTTTCAAATTTTTATTTTTCTAAACTATCTTTTCAAATTTTATTTCTATACAAAATTTCGTCAAAATTTTATTTCTATAGAAAATTTTGTCAAAATTTTATCTCTATAAAAAATTTTGGCAAAATTGTATTTCTATAGAAAAGTTTGGCAAAATTTTATTTCTATAGAAAATTTTGTCAAAATTTCATTTTAATAGAAAATTTTGTCAAAATTTTATTCCTATAGAAAATTTTGTCAAAATTTTGTTTCTTTAGAAAATGTTGTTAAAATGTTATTTCTATAGAAAATTTTGTCAAAATATTATTTCTATAGAAAGTTCTGTCAAAATTTTATTTCTATAGAAAATTTTGTCAAAATTTTTTTTCGTTTTGTTTTGTTGGTTTATTCTTCAATCATTTTGTTGTTTTTTGATTTCAGCTTTAAACCATACATTGACTAAACTACAAGTGCAACTTAACCAACAGAGGAAAAGAATGTTTGTCAAATTTATTTGGACAAAGCCCCTACACGCTCACAAAAAATCGCTTCTGTAACATATACTCCCAAACATATTTTGCTTCAAGCATATACATTTTTGGGTATTGCCCAAACATTTATATGTTTGATCTCTTCCATTATATAATATGTTTGAAAGCATATTGGTCTAAACAATATATGTTTGGGTAGTCTAAGTTCCAACCTTTTTGTATTTTTGCATCCAAATTCAATAATGTTGTCTTCCAAAAAACAATATGTTATTATGTGAACATATAATATGTTTGGAAGCATTTTGCACCCAAAAATATTATATGCTTAAAAAAAATTCTCCCAAACAATATTGTGCTCAAAATTGTATTTATTTATTTATATATTTACAATCATAATGAATTATGAAAATAAACAGGTAATATAGGTGCTAACAACATAGGTTTTCGACCTGAATGCTCAAAATTTTGTTTCTGCCCAATTGTATATTCCCCCACATCTTTCTCACTTCCACGAGATTTTTTAGTTCTTAGCACCTTTTTCTGTAATATAAACATTGTAGAAGAAATTATCCAATTGTATGATTTTTTTTTTTTTTATTTTAATTTTACCTTTTGCCGGACGGGGATTCGAACAGCGGACCACACAGTTTGTAAGGATCAAGGAAGTAGCTGATCAATTGCCCAAGGAAAAATAAAATGTTAATTTTGTAATAACAAGCAACAACCACCAACTTAATTCAATATCGCTCCCTGTTAAATAGCGCTCCAAGCTACTAAACACATATATGTTTATAGGCTATTTCTAAATTAATATATGTTTGCATCCAAGCATATTATATTTACAAACATTTTATGTCCCAAACATAATATGTTCCAACATATTATCATATATGTCCCAAACATGTTATGCTAGTTTATGAACATTATATGCTTGCACTCAAAAATATTGTGTTTAAAAATTTGTGTTCCAAACATATAATGTTTATAGCCAAACATATGAAAAACAGTCTTTTTCATCCGTGTACAGACTGCAGGATGGTTGGATGGACGCAGGTTTCGGAATTACCTCCTTAGCATCCTCTACTTGCAGCAAAACTATCAACCAATTATCAGAATAAATTCAGGCAGTTCACTAAACCTAAAGTGAACCACACTTGAACCTTCCGAAAAAAGGTTTATGATAGCCGGCCTTTGCCGAAACAAATTTGTACTATCATATCTCTTTTTCTATCGTGCGTCCATCCAACCATCTTGCAGTCTATAGGGCTTTACCCAAATAAATTTGACAAACATTCTTTTCCTCTGTTGATTAAACTACAATTGTAGTTTAGTCATTGCATGGTTTTAAGCTGTAATCAAAAAACAACAAAATTTTATTTCTATAGACAATTTTATCAAAATTTTATTTCTTTGGAAAATTTTATCAAAATTTTATTTCTAGAGCTAATTTTGTCAAATTTTATTTCTATAGAAAATTTTGTCAAATCTTATTTATATAGAAAATGTTGTCAAAATTTTATTTCTAGAGCTAATTTTGTCAAATTTTATTTCTATAGAAAATTTTGTCAAAATGTTCTTTCTATTGAAAATGTTGTCAAAATTTTATTTCTATAGAAAATTTTGTCCAAATGTTATTTCTATGGAAAATTTTGTCAAAATTGTATTTCTATAGAAAATTTTGTCAAAATTTTATTTTTATAGAAAATTTTTTCAAAATTTTGTTTCTATAGAAAATGTTGTCAAAATTTTGTTTCTATAGAAAATTTTGTCAAAATGTGATTTCTATAGAAACTTCTGTCAAAATTTTATTTCTATAGAAAAATTTGTCCATATTTTATTTCTATAGAAAATGTTGTTAAGATTTTATTTCTATGGAAAATTTTGTCAACGTTTTATTTTTAGAGCAAATATTGTCAAATTTTATTTCTATAGAAAATTTTATCAAAATTTTATTTCTATAGAAAATTTTGTCAAAATCTTGTTTCTATAGAAAATGTTGTCAAAATTCATCAAAATTTTATTTCTAGAGCTAATTTTGTCAAATTTTATTTCTATAGAAAATTTTGTCAAATCTTATTTATATAGAAAATGTTGTCAAAATTTTATTTCTAGAGCTAATTTTGTCAAATTTTATTTCTATAGAAAATTTTGTCAAAATGTTCTTTCTATTGAAAATGTTGTCAAAATTTTATTTCTATAGAAAATTTTGTCCAAATGTTATTTCTATGGAAAATTTTGTCAAAATTGTATTTCTATAGAAAATTTTGTCAAAATTTTATTTTTATAGAAAATTTTTTCAAAATTTTGTTTCTATAGAAAATGTTGTCAAAATTTTGTTTCTATAGAAAATTTTGTCAAAATGTGACAAAATTGTGTTTCTATAGAAACTTCTGTCAAAATTTTATTTCTATAGAAAAATTTGTCCATATTTTATTTCTATAGAAAATGTTGTCAAGATTTTATTTCTATGGAAAATTTTGTCAACGTTTTATTTCTAGAGCAAATATTGTCAAATTTTATTTCTATAGAAAATTTTATCAAAATTTTATTTCTATAGAAAATTTTGTCAAAATCTTGTTTCTATAGAAAATGTTGTCAAAATTTTATTTCTATAGAAAATTTTGTCAAAAGGTTATTTCTATAGAAACTTCTGTCAAAATTTTATTTCTATAGAAAAATTTGTCCACATTTTATTTCTATAGAAAAATTTGTCCACATTTTATTTCTATAGAAAATTTTGGCAAGATTTTATTTCTATGGAAAATTTTGTCAACATTTTATTTCTAGAGCAAATTTTGTCAAATTTTATTTCTATAGAAAATTTTGTCAAAATTTTATTTCTATAGAAAATTTTGTCAAAATTTTATTTCTATAGAAAATTTTGTCAAAATTTTATTTATATAGAAAATGTTGTCAAATTTTTATTTCTAGAGCTAATTTTGTCAACATTTTACTTCGAGAGCTAATTTTGTCAATTTTTTTTCTATAGAAAATTTTAGCAAAATATTATTTCTATAGAAAATTTTGTCAAAATGTTATTTCTATAGAAACTTCTGTCAAAATTTTATTTCTATAGAAAAATTTGTCCACATTTTATTTCTATAGAAAAATGTTATTTCTATAGAAACTTCTGTCAAAATTTTATTTCTATAGAAAAATTTGTCCACATTTTATTTCTATAGAAAATTTTGGCAAGATTTTATTTCTATGGAAAATTTTGTCAACATTTTATTTCTAGAGCAAATTTTGTCAAATTTTATTTCTATAGAAAATTTTGTCAAAATTTTATTTCTATAGAAAATTTTGTCGAAATTTTATTTCTACAGAAACTTTTGCCAGAATTTGATCAAAATTTAACTTCTATAGACAATTTTCTAAAACATGTATTCCCATAGAAATTTCCGGATCCACCGTGGTGCAATGGTTAGCATGTCCACATTGCATACACAATGTCGTGGGTTCGAACCCAGTTTCGACCAAACACCAAAAAGTTTTTCAGCGGTGAATTATCCCCTATCAGTATTGCTGGTGATATTTCAGAGCGATTCCAAGCTTCTCTAAATGATTTCACTGCAATGTGGAATGCCGTTTGGACTCGGACTGAATAGTTAAATTGAGCCTCAAAAATAACGGGCCAACTGTAGGGTGCTCTCTTCATCGATATTCAGTCTTCATTCCCCAATGATATCCCTATTCTCAACAACTTCCAATAGCATAGAATCGATCAAAACGGTAATATCGATAATCTCCGGTAACTGTTGGCTTCCTTACAACTTGGCAACAAGATGATATCAACAAAAATCCTTTAAAGATAGACCATTGACCAAGCGACCAACAACATATGTAAGAGAGGGCGTGTCACAAAAATCATCGTTATAAAATTAATTTCCTACAACTAAGCGAAAAAGAAAAAAACGGAAAATCATTGGTACTCCCCTTGTGGGAAAAGTATTGAAGTGATTTTTATTCATTTGTAGATTTTCGTTTACATTTTATCTATGTCCATGGTTTATCCGAGGGGACAAGGCACCTAGTAGGCTTGGAGGATAGCTATTCAACCAGCTGATGCTCTAATGACTTTAGATGGAATCAATGTTATCTTCCATAGCCATTGCGTGCTTAGCTTCAATTGTATCCTTTAACATTGGTAATACCAGTCGCCTTCTTATGCCTTCTTACATCCGTTGCCAGAAGTTTGCTGTAACTCTTAAGAAAATTTCTATTGATTATGACCACAATTTGTTCAAAAATTTTTATTCTGCTCAAATGTTTTATGCAATCTGCAAAGGTCTGTCTACAAAATTATTAATTTGATTTTGTACATTTGTAATTGAATTTTCTTTACTTCGAGAAAAAAAAAACGTTAATTTCGGGTTTTTGGAGGATTGCTATCGATTTGAGTCGTTGTTAGATTTAGTATCGATTAATTTTTTGAAGTTAAGAATTTACGTATGTTGTAGCATTCTGCTCCACCCACAAAATGCCTATGAGTTTAAAGGCCAAACTATTGGTAAAATGGAAAAGGATGTTTAATTGTATTAAGGAGTTGGGGGAATATTTTTTATAAAAAAAACAGTTAATTCTACATTTGTACGTTGTAAGTATTTAGCTATTGGAAATCATATTAGCTATTTGGATAACAAAATTAACATTCGAAGTCACATGTGTCAATATTTTCTTCATGGCTTCATTTAAATTCAGAAAATATATATGCGGCCGAAACTTCCAACAGGCTGAATCTTATGTACCCTCCACCATGGATTGCGTACAAAATTCTACTAAAGACTGACATCCACAATCGTATTGCTTGGGTTGTGATGATAATAGTAGCCGATGACAAGGTATCTTAAAACATCTTAACATTGTCTTTTAATTGTCCATATATGTTACATAAAAAGGCATATTAAATACCACCATGGTGATTAGCATGTACTCCTTTGCACACAAAAGGCCATGGGTTCAATCTCAGCCTCGACCAAACACCAAAAACTGTTTCAACGATGGAATTCCCCTCTCATTCCGAGTCCAACGGACATTGTGTCTTGTCATGATCGGGGAAATGAAGACCACGTGAAACAGAGCCTTTGAGACGATATTGAATTAAGATCTATAGAGGTTCAGATCAAAAGCGCCATAGCAGCGGTGAGATTCAAGATGTTGGGAGAATTGTACAAACCATCAAAGGATAATAGTGAAGACGGTGGGTGAAGACGCAGGTGCCACAGCAACGCATGGTTGTATACCTGAGATGGCCATAGTTGCCGAATGTGACATTCTGACGCTAGTAAAATGGTCATGAGAGTATAGGACCCCAGAACAGATACCCGAGGGAAATAACTATTGGACGAAAGAACGATACTAGGCGTATTTGTGGAGGGCCCAGACACCGAGATCCTATTCCAATTACCGACTACATCACAATCTTGCAGGCAGAAGTGCGTGAACATTTTCACAGGTTGCTAGAGGGCAATGAAGGCGAACAGTATTGGGATCCAAAATCATGATCAACGAATACTGGGAATACAGTAGGATCCGCATTATATGGGTGCCGGGACATGCCGGAAAAAGAAACCTAAGAGCTTTAAAACCTAGGTTACATAGGGAAGTGAACATAAAGAACGCAAATTCAATGGATGTAAAGCCGGCCGAGTTGCAAAAATTTTCAAGGGGATCCATAAATCGATGTGGACCAATGCCGACATAAATTCTTTCTACAATCTAGCCTAACCATTCCCTCTCAGGAATCCTGGTAACATTTCTGCGTGTTTCACATCTGATATACAGGGTGACTAATATATATAATGCAAACAACTTCTGTGTGCTATCATTCTCATTCTCGTCTGACAGCTGACAGGTTTACTCCAGTGACAACTCGTTTCAGTGCTTAAAAAGAATTTTGATGGCGAATAACTTTATTTCTGAATGATAATCATAAAAATTTTATCCGTAATGGAATTTAAGCGTGATAGAGTAAATTGGTTTGGACGAGGAGTCCGATTTGTTGATGAAAAATTGTTGGTGAAACATCGTCAGTGGATAAGAACGTCCATTTATCGGTGTTCGGGAGAGTAGGGTTGGCACTATTGAAGCCTTTGGCAGACAAACATTTCGGCCGTAGAAAATGGACATTCCAACAGCACCAAACACTTAAAGGAGAGCTTAGGTTAGGATAGGTATAGTGACAGCCAGGGCTGTGGAGTCGAGCCAATTTTGCTCGACTCCGACTCCAGCATTTTTCATCAGCTCGACTCCGACTCCGGGGTCGACTCCGGGTAATATAACTAAATCTCATTTTAATACCACTAATTTGTAGTTCTGCTGTGGGGTACCGTAAGTGGATCGATATAAAGTATCGTATTTATTTATGTGTGCACAAAAAGGTCTTAATTTCACATTAGATGCCAATTGAACGCTATATTTCAAATTTAGGGCAATGTTTAATAAATAAAATAATGATATAAAAAGCCATCATAATATGAGAATATACCAACAGTATATATAGTTATTTGTGGACCAAAATTATTGATACTATGTCTAATCCTTTAAATTTGTTGCGAGCTATATATATATATATATATATATATATATATATATATATATATATATATATATATATATATATATATATATATATATATATATATATATATATATATATATATATATATATATATATATATATATATATATATATATATATATATATATATATATATATATATATATATATATATATATATATATATATATATATATATGAATCTGAATCGATTTAGACAAAATTGTATATACTTCTAAAAAATCTATGTACTTAAAATTTAAATCTAACGTTATGGGACGTAACACAATTTTAACGAAAAATAAAAATGCAAGGAAAGTCTAAAGTCGGGCGGGCCGATTATAATATACTCTGCACAACTTTGTATTTAGAGCTACATTTTGATAAAATCTCAAATCAGACAATTTCGCAAAAATGCATTTATGATTCATTCATTTAAAAATTTGAAAATTTGAGTCATTTCTACAAGTTTTCCACTTAGCAGCAAAAAATTTTGTCTAGTAAATAAAATTTTGAAAAATTTTATATAGAAATAAAATTTTGGAAAATTTTCTAAAGAAACAAAATTTTGACTAAATTTTCTATAGAAATCAAATTTTGACCAAATATATAGAAATAAAATGTTGAATAAAATTTTTATAGAAATAAAATTTGGCAAAATTTTTTATAGATATAAAAGTTTGAAAAAATTATGAATAGAAATACAATTAAAAAAAAATATATAGCAAACAAAATTTTGCAAAATTTTCTATAGAAATAAAATTTTGACTAAATTTTATATAGAAAAGAAATGTTTCTATAGTAATAAAATTTTGAATACATTTTTTATAGCAGTGAGTATCAGTGAGCATCAGTAAGAAAAAAATTGAGAAAATTTGCTAGAGAAATAAAATTTGACAATTTTTTCTTATAGAAATAAAATTTTGAAAAAATTATCAATAAAAATACAATTTTAGAAAAATTTTTGTGTAGTAAATAAAATTCTGCAAAATATTCCACAGAAACAAAATTTTGACTAAATTTTCTATAGAAATAAAATTTTGACAAAATTTTCTATAGAAATAAAATTTTGACCAAATTTTCTAATAAAAAAATCTATTACTTTAAAATTTTGGCAAAATTTTCTATAGAAATAAAATTTTGACTTAAATTTTTATAGAAATAAAATTATCAATAGAAATAAAATTTTGAAAAAATTTTTGTGTAACAAACAAAATTTTGCAAAATTTTCTATAGAAATAAAATTTTGCAAAATATTCTATAGAAACAAAATTTTGACTCAATTTTCTATAGAAATAAAGTTTTGACTAAATTTTCTATAAAAAAAAATATTTCTATAGTAATAAAATTTTGAATAAATTTTTTATAGAAATAAAATTTTGACAAAACGTTTTATAGAAATAACTTTTTTAAAATTTTGACAAAATTTTCTATAGAAATAAAATTTTGACCAAATTTTCTAATAAAAAAAATCTATTACTTTAAAATTTTGGCAAAATTTTCTATAGAAATAAAATTTTGACTTAAATTTTTATAGAAATAAAATTATCAATAGACATAAAATTTTGAAAAAATTTTTGTGTAACAAACAAAATTTTGCAAAATTTTCTATAGAAATAAAGTTTTGACTAAATTTTCTATAGAAAAAAATATTTCTATAGTAATAAAATTTTGAATAAATTTTTTATAGAAATAAAATTTTGACAAAACGTTTTATCGAAATAACTTTTTGACAAAATTTTCTATAAAAAAAACACTTTGAAAAAATTTCCTGTCAATATTCTACATTGTTCTTCAACCGTCGAACTGAACGGACGTGTTTTTTAATAGCGGAGTATTTCATCGTAATAAGTACTTATTACGAATTTCACGTGTGGTGGAAATAATAAACCACCATGCAGCGAAATTCAAAGTCATCCACTGGGTTGCTAACTTCAGGGCCCAGTGGACGGGTAACGACTGAAGTTATAAATTTGGGCATCGACCAAGAGTCAGGCCCAATTAGTCGACCTGTAGACGGGTCGACTGGCGGTGACACTTTGGCAAGTCGAACCTTTTCTAAGGTGACGACATCAAAAGGAGGCAATCCCTCTCGAAAGAGATTCAAGGAACGAAGAAATGCTTTGTTTATCCTAAAGAAATTAGGATCAGTCGACCCAAGCACGTTGTCGGCTAAGCAAAGCGATTCCTTAAAATGGGCTCAAGGAGTTCTTGAAGCTGGAAAAAGGGAACGATCACCGGATGAGCTGCCATCCTCTAAACGGGATCAAAGATCGTTTGCCTCAGTTGCAAAAGACAGCCTTGTGATGGCTATTATTAATAAAGGAGCATTGGACGGTATGATTCCAAGGCAAAAGTGGGGGGAAATTGAGAACGCGATGTCTGGTGTCTACTCAGAGGTGCGAAAAAAGTTTCCCGGACCAAGTCCTCGACGGCAAGATGCTGGATGGTATCAAGGACGATATAAGTTAATAGCTTTTGCAGACCAGAGGTCTATGGATTGCTTTAAAGCTGCATTGATGCTAATTGGTGAAGTTTGGGAAGGAGCCGCTTTGGAGTTAGTCGATAAAAAAGACATACCGGCTAAACCTAGAGCACATGCATGGATACCGGCAAACCCTCCTGATCCTGAGTCAATACTAGAGAGACTAAAAGAATGTAACCCAGATCTTCCAACCGCCGATTGGAAGGTTGGTCGTTTGGATGAGGTGGATGGACCAAGACGACATGCGGTGTTTATATTAAACATAGAGTCGCTGCCACATCTAGCCCAGACCCAAGGACGCGTAAGTTATGGCTTTCATGATATCCATATGAAGGTATACAAAAGCGATCAGCCAAAGGATTCCGAAACGGACAAGCCTCCGGTAGAGTCAGCAGTGAAAAAATCTCCTAGCGAAGCCGAAGGAGACATAAAACCTGCAGACTATGGCGAAAATCATATGCGGGAAGTTTCTACAGGCTCAAGCCTCACCAAAACTGAAACGCGGATTGTTGCGAGAGTCACCGAGATCTGTGAAGAGGAAGCCCTTGATGACTCAATTGAAGCGGCTGATGTGACGGTGGTTGAAAATTTGGATGGTTCTACGGTTCCTCCAGATAAATCTTCACCATTGTAAGGCCGCTTGTGCTGCCTTAAAAGTTCTCCTGATGAAAGGAGACATAGATATAGTTCTTATTCAAGAACCATACATATATAAGAACAAGATCTGTGAATTAAGCACTCCGGGTTTCAAACTTTTGCATAATACCGGTACCGATATAAATCGAGCATGTATAATTGCTAAAAACGAACTAAACTTGTTTCTGCTTCCTTCATTGAGCAATGCAGACACTGTCGTAGCCAGTCTAGAGATATCCACATGCAAATATTGGGTATCTTCGGTCTACATGGGTCATGATAGGGAGATGCCACCCTGTGCCGTTAAGACCTTAGTTGAGGAGTCACTAAAAACAAAGACAAAACTCATTATGGGATGCGATGCAAATGCACATCATAGTATTTGGGGAAGTAGTGATACTAATGCAAGGGGAGAGTCGCTAATAGAGTTTATTTTGCGTACTAACCTGGTAGTTTGCAATAAGGGAGATGCACCAACCTTCGTCACCAGGAACAGACAAGAGGTTTTGGACGTAACGTTGACCTCTCCGGAACTGAATGATAAGATATCTGAGTGGCAAGTTTTGAGGGAACATAGCTTCTCAGATCATCGCTACATCAGTTTCAGATTGGCTGTTCGTACTTCAAAGACCATATTTCCGCCAAATGTTAGGAAAGCTGATTGGAATAGGTATAGGGAATCGTTCAATTCGATGATACCGGAAATGCCGGAGACAAATATGAGCACTGTGCAAGATATCGAACACGCAGTGGAGCGGATTACTAAGGCCTTCAACATTTCACTGAAAGCTGCTTGCCCTAGAGGAAAGCCAAGGGGAAAAAATCGGCCGCCATGGTGGACTACGGAGTTAAGTAATATGAGGAAATCCTGCAGGAAGCTCTTTAACAAAGCAAAGTCCACAAGAGCTCCGGAGGATTGGGACACTTACAAGATGAATCTGAGAGAATATAAACGAGAACTGAGAAGGTCTCAACAAAACTCTTGGGATGATTACTGTAGCAGTATTGAGAATACGTCAGAGGCTTCCAGACTACGGAAGGTACTAGCATCCACTAACACCGCTCCAGGTTTCATTAAAACATCGGAGGGAAATTGGACAACGTCCAGTGAGGAGACGTTGGAGGTACTTTTGGACACACACTTCCCTGGAAATCAGACGGTTGAACCATGTTCCGGCGGTGTAACAGAGGCTCAGCGATCATTTCCTATCGAGGAAATTGTGTCGGAATCTAGAATAAAATGGGCTTTAAATAGCTTTGGACCATTCAAATCCCCCGGACCTGATGGAATTACTCCGGCGGAGTTACAGGCAGTGGCTGAAAGAGTTATCCCCTGGTTGACGGTGATATATAAACGATGTGTAAACTTAGCATATATTCCAGAAAAGTGGAGGGAAACAAAAGTCGTCTTCATACCTAAAGCAGGAAAAGCCTCTCACTCGAGTGCGAAGGATTTCCGACCAATCAGCTTATCCTCATTCCTACTTAAGACCCTGGAGAGGATGATAGACATGTATCTTAGAACTAGCGTGGATTCAAGTTTGCTCTCGAAACGACAGCATGCATACTCGAAGGGCAGGTCTACTGAGACCGCATTGCATGAACTAGTCAGCTTTATTGAAAGCTCACTATCTGTCAAAGAATACACAATCGTGGCGTTTCTAGACATCGAAGGGGCGTTCAATAATGTCCATCCGAGCTCGATATTAAATGGACTGACAACTCTGAATGTTGATCCAGGTATACTTATGCTGTTAGACGAACTTCTAATAAAGAGACGTATTTCAGCCACACTAGGGCAAGCAAACATACAAAGGTATGTGAACAGAGGCACTCCCCAAGGAGGAGTTCTATCACCTCTTCTTTGGAATGTTGCTATAAATAACCTTCTGGTTTCCCTAGAAAAAGAAAGGATAAAAGTGGTGGCATACGCAGATGATGTGGCGCTAGCAGTCAGGGGAAAATTCCCATCCACAATCAGAGATATTATACAGAGAGCTCTCCGGATGACTGAGAAATGGGCGAAAGATAATGGTCTTGGTGTAAATCCAGCAAAGACAGAACTAGTCATGTACTGCAAAGATCGTAAAACTCCCACGGTTAGGCCCATTTCCTTAGGGGGTACTGAAATTCCCTTTGGTGAGTGTGCAAAATACCTTGGCGTTATTTTGGACAGGAAGCTGAATTTTAGGCTTAATATTGAAGAGAGGGCGAGAAAAGCCACGGTAGCTTTGTACTCGTGCAAAAAGGCAATAGGGAAAAAGTGGGGACTAAAACCAAAAATTGTGCATTGGCTATACACTGCAGTAGTTAGACCTATAATGCTATATGGTGTTGTAGTCTGGTGGCCGGCACTTCAGAAACCAACTTGTTTAGATAAAGTTCAGCGTATGGCGAGCTTATGTATCTCAGGCGCATTTAGTAAGACAGGAACAGACTCCCTTAATGTCATGCTACATCTATTGCCTTTAGACATTTTGGCCAAACAGTCAGCTGCAACAACGGCTGTGCGGTTGCGCGAGCTATCGCTGTGGTCGGAAAAAATGTACGGTCATAGTTCGGTCCTCAAAATAATGCCAGATGTGCCTAACGTAGTGGATTATACCCTGGCAAAACCACTTTTTGACAAAAAGTTTGAAACTCTAATTCCCAACAGTGAGGCGTGGTGTACACAGACCCCGGGGAATAAGAGATATATAGATTTCTATACTGATGGCTCCAAATTGAATGGACAAGTGGGGTTCGGAGTATATTCTAAAGATCTGGAAATTCGAATAGCGAAAAGATTACCTAATCACTGTAGTGCTTTTCAGGCTGAAATATTAGCAATAAGAGAGGTGGCGAATTGGCTGAGAAGTAATGTTCCAACAAATATTGGCATTAATATATACTCAGACAGTCAACCTGCAATAAAATCCTTGGACTCTGTGTTCCTCAACTCGAAAACGGCCATCGACTGCCGCAAATCTCTCAATGAGATGGCTGAGCAGTACAATATTCACCTAATATGGGTGCCTGGCCATAGGAACATACCGGGGAACTGCGAAGCGGATGAGTTGGCAAGGCTAGGGACTACCTTACATATTCCAGGGGAACTGGAATTTGTTGGTATGCCCCTAGCTACCTGCAAGCTCATGCTGCGTGAGAAGGCTGTTAGGATGGCAAATGTTCGATGGGAGAATTGCAAGGGTTGTAACGACACCAAGCAAATATGGCCCCATTTCAACTTAAACCGCACACTAGATATGCTAATGTTCTCGAGACGTCAGATATCACTCCTGATATCTGCTATAACGGGTCGCTGCCTGATAGGCGATTTTGCAAAAACTATTGGCGCGAAGTATAATGACTATTGTATGAGCTGTCATGATGCGGAGGAAAAAGAATCAATTAAACACCTCTTGTGTGAGTGTCCTGCATTTTGTGTAAAGCGCAAGCAACTTTTAGGAGCATATAGCTTCAGATTACTTGCGGATCTGGAAAACGTTAACTTAAGCAGTCTGCTAATGTTTTTGGAACAATCTGGTTGGTTCAACAAAGAAAAATAATCAAGAAGGTTCAGCGGTTAAAACTAGAAGTGCCCATATGTAATAGGTACTTTCAGTTAATGTGGTATCACAATGGACTGAATAGTCTAAGTGAGCCTGAATCTTAATCGGGCTGCCACTTTAACCTAACCTAACCTAACCTACATATGTATATGGCCTTAAAATAAAATTAATATCGATTGTTCGAAATATTTCCAATAAATTGATATGGGCATTAAAATGGATCGATCCAGCCCATCTGCTAGTCTAACATTCTAGGAAACATAAAAAGATAGCCGTAATTGGAAGTTGATTTTCATTTACAATCATGCTGTACATTGATTGAATGAATAACGCAATGGAAACTAATTTGCGTAAAAACTTGCTTAGTTACAAAAATGTGAAGTGTTTTAAAAATCTTGGTTTAGCCGGAGTCGGAGTCGTAAAAATTTTGCTCGACTCCAGCAAAATCTTCAGACTCCGACCCCGGCTCCACAGCCCTGAGTGGCAGCCGAGATTTCAGGCTCACTTAGACTATTCAGTCCATTGTGATACCACAGTGATGAACTTCTCTCTTATCACGGCGTGCTGCCCGATTCTATGTTAAGCTCTATGATAAGGGTCCTTCTTTTTATAGCCGAGTCCTTACGGCGTTCCACATTTCAGTGAAAGCACTTAGAGAAGCTCTGAAACACTCGGAAATGTCACCAGCATT
Organism: Haematobia irritans; assembly: GCF_050003625.1. Classification (NCBI taxonomy): domain Eukaryota; kingdom Metazoa; phylum Arthropoda; class Insecta; order Diptera; family Muscidae; genus Haematobia; species Haematobia irritans. The sequence goes on along the minus strand of NC_134398.1, from coordinate 145,997,682 downwards.
ACTGAGGTAGTATAATCCACCGCTGGAAAGCTTTTTGATGTTCGGTCGAAGCAGGAATCGAACCCACACCTTGTGTATGCAAGACGGGCATGCTAACCATTGCACCACGGGGAGGTTACTCGCTTCATTGCTATCCCACAATGACCACCAAAATCTCAACCGAAAATGGAAAGTGAAACGGCGTTAGGACATGTATATATTCAGAATAAAGGTTAGGTTAGGTTTAGGTGGCAGTCCGATGTATCAGGCTCACTTAGACTATTCAGTCCATTGTGATACCACATTGGTGAACTTCTCTCTTATCACTGAGGGCTGCCCGATTCCATGTTAAGCTCAATGACCAGGGACCTCCTTTTCCGAACGGCGTTCCGCATTGCAGTGAAACCACTTAGAGAAACTTTGAAACCCAGAATGTCACCAGAATTACTGAGGTGGGATAATCCACCGCTGAAAAACTTTTTGGTGTTCGGTCGAAGCAGGAATCGAACCCAGCGTCTTGTGTATGCAAGGCTATACTCGTAGTTACGAAATATACCTTAAATAAAAGGGCAGAAGATGGTCTTTGGTACAAAGGGTGGTCAACATTTTTATTATTTTCTAATATAGAAAATATTTACGAAGTTATTTCTCAAGATCCGGGTACTATCGGGCCAACATTTTTACTTTGTTAGAATCAGAAAACCGAAATACGTAACATGTTTGAAATTTGGGTGATTTTGTGAGATGGCAGTAAAGTGCAGTTAAACCGCAAATATTAACTCTACTTAATCCACAACTTCCCATTACTCATATTTCTTTAAGAGGTTGTAAAACATGAGTGCAACAACAATTACAATCACCACTACTAAAAAGCAGTTTAGTGCATTTCTGTTTTTTCTCTCGTTGCAACATACCTTTCAAATGGTTGCACATATCACTTGAGTGGCGGTGGTGGCGGCGGCATATGTTACTTTCATTAACAATCTCAGCGACAACAATCCTTCGCAAATTATCGTTTAATTGTATATATCTGCATAAAAGAGTCTACAAACACAACACCTATGTGTTAGTTGTGACATGTAACAGAGGAAGAAACTTGCAAGGATGTGGTTTTAAGGGCCCAAAAGGGATCATAGTTACTAACGCAGTATCCTCCAAACATTCCACTTGTGGTATCAAAATGGATCAATGGTCCAAATGAGCCTAAAAACAAGTATGTAAAGTCTAAAGTCGGACGGGGCCGACTATATTATACCCTTCATCACTAGACCAAAATTTGTGTTACCATCTCAACTCCTTCAAATTTGTTGGGAGTCATCATCATGAAGGTTTATATTCCCATATACAAATATTTATATCTTAGCCGACTTGGAGACATTTTTTTTTTTACTTCTACAAAATCTCTAGAATTAAAATTTAAATCGGCTAACGCCCTGGGATGAAACACAATGTTAGTAAAAATATGGGAAATATAAAGCTAGAACAATTTTAATGCAATTGTACAAAAGATCATTTATGATTTATTGGACGATACATATGTATTCGTGATACGAGGGCGGTTCGAAGCGGCTAACAAGTTTCTTAGCCTATCAATGAAAGAGAATCGTTAGTTTTTCAAAAATATTTTTATTTTTCAATATAATCTCCTAAAACTTCAATACACATAGTCCAAAGCTTTTCTAGCAATTCTATCCCTTGACTAAAATAGTTTTCCTCAAGGTCTTCAAAATAGTGGTTTACAACTGTCTTCATTTGAGGTAAAACGCTTGCCAGCAAAGAATTTTTTTAGATTTGGGAACAAGTAAAAGTCACTGGCTGCTAAATCAGGAGAATAAGGTGGGTGATCAAGGTCTTCAAAATAGTGGTTTACAACTGTAATTGCATCTTCATTTGAGGTAAAACGCTTGCCAGCAAGGACTTTTTTAGATTTGGGAACAAGTAAAAATCACTGGGAGCTAAATTAGGAGAATAAGGTGGGTGGTCAAGCAACTTATACTTTAATTCGTTGTTTTTTTGTCTTGATGAAAAATTATTTTTATTATTTTAGAGACATAAAGAGGTGTGCCCAAAATGGTGAGAATCGGTCCGTGTTTTGGTATAGCCCCCCACATAGACTGATCTCCCTATTTTACTTCTCGGACTTCTAGAATCCGTAGTTTTTATCCAATTTGGCTGAACTTTGAAATCTACAGGTATTTTAGGGCCATAAAGAGGTGTGTCGAAAATGGTCCGTATCGGTCCATGTTTCCGTATAGCCCCCATATAGACCGATCTCCCGATTTTACTTCTTTGGCATAGAGAAACCGTAGTTTTTATCCAATTTGCTTGAAATTTTAAATCTAGAAGTATTTTAGAACTATAAAAGGTGTGCCGAAAAAGGTGAGTATCGGTCCATATTTTAGTATAACCACCATAGTCCATTGTGACACCACATTGGTGAACTTCTCTCTTATCACTGAGTGCTGCCCGATTCCATGTTAAGCTCAATGACAAGGGACCTCATTTTTATAGCCGATTCCGAACGGCGTTCCACATTGCAGTGAAACCACTTAGAGAAGCTTTGAAACCCTCAAAATGTCACCAGCATTACTGAGGTAGGGTAATCCACCGCTGATAAACTTCTTTGCCTAAAGTGGTAAATATACTGGTATTTTATACTCACAAAGACTTGTATCGGATTTAGTTTTTATCGGTACATTTGGTAAGGCCTCCATATAGACCGATTTCAATTCTTGAGGGTATAGAATGCGCAGTGATCACGAAAATTGCTGGAAACTGAATTTAAATTTCCAGATTTTACTTTTTATACCCTCCACCATAGGATGGGGGTATATTAACTTTGTCATTCCGTTTGTAACACATCGAAATATTGCTCTAAGACCCCATAAAGTATATATATTCTGGGTCGTGGTGAAATTCTGAGTCGATCTAAGCATGTCCGTCCGTCCGTCCGTCTGTCCGGCTGTCCGTCCGTCTGTGGAAATCACGCTAACTTCCGAACGAAACTAGCTATCGACTTGAAACTTGGCACAAGTAGTTGTTATTGATGTAGGTCGGATGGTATTGAAAATGGGCCATATCGGCCCACGTTTACGTATAGCCCCCATATAAACCGATCCCCAAATTTGGCTTGCGGAGCCTTCCGGAGCAGCAAAATTCATCCGATCCGGTTGAAATTTGGTACGTGGTCTAAGTATACGGTCTCTAACAACCATGCAAAAATTGGTCCATATCGGTCCATAATTATATATAGCCCCCATATAAACCGATTCCAGATTTGACCTCCGGAGCCTCTTGGAGGGGCAAAATTCATCCGATCCGGTTGAAATTTGGTACCTGATGTTAGTATACGGTCTCTAACAACCATGCAAAAATTGGTCCATATCGGTCCATAAATATATATAGCTCCCATATAAACCGATCCCCAGATTTGACCTCCGGAGCCTCTTGGAGGAGCAAACTTCATCCTACCCGATTGAAATTTGGCACATGGTGTTAGTATATGGTCTCTAACAACCATGCAAAAACTGGTGCATATCGGTCCATAATTATATATAGCTCCCATATAAACCGATCCCCAGATTTGACCTCCGGAGCCTCTTGGAGGGGCAAAATTCATCCGATCCGTTTGAAATTGGGTACCTGATGTTAGTATACGGTCTCTAATAAGCATGCAAAAATTGGTCCATATCGGTCCATAATTATATATAGCTCCCATATAAACCGATCCCCAGATTTGAACTCGGGAGCCTCTTGGATGAGCAAAATTCATCCGATCCAATTGAAATTAAGTACGCGGTTTTAGTATATGGTCTCTAACAACCATGCAAAAATTGGTCCATATCGGTCCATAATTATATATAGCTCCCATATAAACCGATCCCCAGATTTGACCTCCGGAGCCTCTTGGAGGAGCAAAAGTCATCCGATGCGGTTGAAATTTGGTACATTTCGTTAGTATATGGCCTCTAACAGCCATGTAAAAATTGTCAAATTTTATTACTATAGAAAGTTTTGTCAAAATTTCATTTCTATAGAAAGTTTTGTAAAAAGTTTATTTCTATAGCAATGTTTGTCAACATTTTATTACCATAGAAAATTTTGTCAAAATTTTATTTCTATAGAAAATTTTGTAAAAAATTTATTTCTGTAGAAAATTTTGTCAACATTTTATTTCTATAGACAATTTTGTCAACATTTTATTTCTATAGAACATTTTGTCAACATTTTATTTCTATAGAAAATTTTGTCAACATTTTATTTCTATAGAAAATTTTGTCAAAATTTTATTGCTATAGAAAATTTTGTCAACATTTTACTTCCATAGAAAATTTTGTCAACATTTTATTTCTATAGAAAATTTTGTCAAGTTTTTATTTCTATAGAAAATTTTGTCAAAATTTTATTTCTATAGAAAATTTTGTCAAACTGAATTATATACGTACTTAATCGGCCTTTTTTTTTGTTTAATATATACCCCTTATGGACTAACTTACAATTTAGAAGACAGTGTTAAAAAGTTTTACGATACCTTGCCATCGGCAAGTGTTATCGCAAGCCAAGTAATTCGATTGTGGATGACAGCCTTTAGTAGAAGTTCCTACGCAATCCATGGTGGAGGGTACATAAGATTCGGCCTGGCCGAACTTACGGCCGTATATAAAGGGTGATTTGTTAAGAGCTTGATAACTTTTTTTTAAAAAAAAACGCATAAAATTTGCAAAATCTCATCGGTTCTTTATTTGAAACGTTAGATTGGTCCATGACATTTACTTTTTGAAGATAATTTCATTTAAATGTTGACCGCGGCTGCGTCTTAGGTGGTCCATTCGGAAAGTCCAATTTTGGGCAACTTTTTCGAGCATTTCGGCCGGAATAGCCCGAATTTCTTCGGAAATGTTGTCTTCCAAAGCTGGAATAGTTGCTGGCTTATTTCTGTAGACTTTAGACTTGACGTAGCCCCACAAAAAATAGTCTAAAGGCGTCAAATCGCATGATCTTGGTGGCCAACTTACCGGTCCATTTCTTGAGATGAATTGTTCTCCGAAGTTTTCCCTCAAAATGGCCATAGAATCGCGAGCTGTGTGGCATGTAGCGCCATCTTGTTGAAACCACATGTCAACCAAGTTCAGTTCTTCCATTTTTGGCAACAAAAAGTTTGTTAGCATCGAACGATAGCGATCGCCATTCACCGTAACGTTGCGTCCAACAGCATCTTTGAAAAAATACGGTCCAATGATTCCACCAGCGTACAAACCACACCAAACAGTGCATTTTTCGGGATGCATGGGCAGTTCTTGAACGGCTTCTGGTTGCTCTTCACTCCAAATGCGGCAATTTTGCTTATTTACGTAGCCATTTAACCAGAAATGAGCCTCATCGCTGAACAAAATTTGTCGATAAAAAAGCGGATTTTCTGCCAACTTTTCTAGGGCCCATTCACTGAAAATTCGACGTTGTGGCAGATCGTAAGTCTATTCATGATGAAATGTCAAAGCATACTGAGCATCTTCCTCTTTGACACCATGTCTGAAATCCCACGTGATCTGTCAAATACTAATGCATGAAAATCCTAACCTCAAAAGAATCACCCTTTACTTGTTATTTTTTTTATACCCACCACCATATAATGGTGATGGGGGTATAATAAGTTTGTCATTCCATGTGTAACACATCGAAGTATCGACTTCCGACTATATAAAGTATATATATTCTTGATCAGGGAGAAATTCTAAGACGATATAAGCATGTCCGTCTGTCTGTCTTTTGTAATCACGTTACGTTCAATAATTGCGCTATCGTCCTGAAATTTGTCACAGATTCGTTTTTTGGTTGCAGGCAGGTCAAGTTCGAAGGTGGACTATATCAGTCCAAGTTTTGATATAGTCCCCATATAAACCGATTTCTCGATTTGGGGTCTTGGGCTTATAAAAAACCTAGTTTTTGTCCTATTAGCCTGAAATTGAAAATTTAGAGGTACTTTTGCCTGAAATTGAAAATCTAGGGGGATTTTAGGACCATAAAGAGGTGTGTCGAAAATGGTCCGTATCGGTCCATCCTTTGGTATAGCCCCCATATATACCGATCTCCCGATTTTGGTTCTTGGGCGTCTAGAAACTGTATTTTCTATCCGATTTTCCTCAAATTGAAAATCTAGAGGACCATAAAGAGGTGTGTCGAAAATGGTCCGTATCGGTCCATGTTTTGGTATAGTCGCCAATAGACCGATCTCCCGATTTTTATTGTTTGGCTTCTATAAACTGTATTTACTATCCGATTTGCCCGAAATTGGAAATGTAGAGGTATTTGGGGACCATAAAGAGGTGTGTCGAAAATGGGCCGTATCGGTTCATGTGTTGGTATAGCCCCCATATAAACCGATCTCCCGATTTTGGTTCTTGGGCGTGAAGAAACTGTATTTTCTATCCGATTTTCCTCAAATCGAAAATCTAGAAGTATTTTAGGACCATAAAGAGGTGTGTCGAAAATGGTCCGTATCGGTCCATGTTTTCGTATAGTCGTCATATAGACCGATCTCCCGATTTTTATTCTTGGACTTCTATAAACTGTATTTATTACCCGATTTGCCTGAAATTGGAAATCTAGAGATATTTTGGGACCCTAAATATGTGTGCCGAAATTGAGGTGTATCGGTCCATTTTTTGGTATAATCCCATATAGACCGATCTCTCGGTTTTACTTCTTGGGCGTCTAGAGACTATATTTTCTAGCCGATTTGCCTGAAATTGGAAATCTAGAGGTATTTTAAGATCACAAATAGGTGTGTCGCAAATGGTGCCTATTGGTCCATATTTTGGTATAGCCCCCATATATACCGATCTCCCGACTTTATTTCTTGGGCTTCTTGAATCCGTAGTTTTTATCCAAATTGCCGGAAATTAGAAATATAGACGTATCTTAGGACCATAAAGAGGTGTGTGGAAAATGGTCCTTATCGGCCTCTATATAGACTGATCTCTCGATTTTACTTCTTGGGCTTCTAGAATTCGTAGTTTTCACCAATTCGTCTGAGAGTGGAATTCTAGAGGTATTTGAGGAACATTAAGAGGTGGTGACTATTGGTCCATGTTTTGGTATAGGCCCCATATAGACCTAACTCCAGAATTTCATTCTAGGACTTCGAATCAAGGCGTTATTTCACCATATAAACGATATGTTTATGACTTCTCTAAAACTCAAACAAAATTGGTTCTCATAAACCCAAAATCTGAGCTGGTCTCCATAGGTAGAATCTTTTTTTTTTCGGGAAGAGTACTGGTTGAACTGATTTGCTTGGGAGAAGATTTGTCATCAAACCCCACACAAAGAAAATTTCATTAAAAGTCAGCCAACGAAAAATTTTCGTTGATGTAACGAAACATTTTCATTAATACAATGAAAATTTTCGTTAATAGAACGAAACATTACGTTGATTGACAAAAAATTCGTTATAATAACGAAAAATTTCGTTGTATTAACGAATTTGTTTTATTGGCTGACTTTTAACGAAACATTTCGTTAATATAACGAAACTTTTTCTATTAGTGCCCCTAAAATGCTATATATTATCAAGTAACCCGCTACGACGATGAGTTTTCAAATAAAACTATTATATTTGATTCATGGTGGTGGGTATATAAGATTCGGCCCGGCCAAACGTACTGCTGTATATATTTTTCAAAAGCAAAAAAATAATGTCGAAAAAATAATGTCTTGGCGTATTCGCTCTGTTCTTGGCGTATTCGCTCTATGTCCTTCACAGAAATTTTCCAGTATTTTCGTACAGCCCCTTTATTAAGCAGTGTTGCCAGTTTAAATGGAGCAGGGCAGGCTTGATGAAATCACCCAGAATTCAGGTGGGGCTTTCTCATTCATTGTGCAGAACGAGAAGGCATTACTTTAATCTGGGTTATAGTCCTTGTAGGAGCACTAATTAGATATGATCAGATCGCAAAATTGGCTTCTTTGGATAAAAACCAGATATGATGAGATATAATTATATGTAACTAGATATAATCTCATATATGACAAATGCTATATATAATTATATCTAAGGTATTAGATGCAGGACAATATTGAGATCTGATTAGATCTAATTCTACAGCAATTAGATATAATCATATCTTACCAATTTTCGGATCTGCTCTAATTAAATTTCTAAATTTTTACTCGGGTATGGAAAAATTCGATCTAATTACTTATAAAATGGATCCCAAGATATATTATAGATAGTTTTTTTTTTAATTATACAAAAAGGCCTTCAATCGTCTTTCCTGTCTTGACACAACTTCAATATCAGAAAAGAATCACAAAAAAACTCACAATAACTAAAAATCAAAGGAAAAAAGTGGCGACAGCAGGCAAAGTGCCACATATTAATACGCTTAAAGAAATACATACAACTCTAACAAACAACAACAACAAAAATCTCTGGAAAAGCATTATAGAAACTGCAAAAATTGCGACAAGCAGCAATTGCAGCACTATTCCAACTTAAAAGCAAACAATTCCTCCAAAAATACAACGAACTACAAACAAAACAAAAACATGCTAGGAAGTCTTGAGCTCAAAAGGATCACTTAAGATGGCACACAATAAAAATTGCAACATGCTCTCAAACATTTTTAAGTAAAAAAACAAAACAAAACCTAATAAACAAAACAAGGAAAAAAAGGTTTCATCCATAAACGATGGCGCGCATGCGCATACAGCATTCCCACACGCGATTACTTGGCCCAATGTAAAAAAACAAAAACAAACATCTAGGGGATCGGCTGGGTTTCAATCCACATCGACGGTAACCGTCAACGGGACAACACCAGCCACCGCAATGTTTTGATGTCGACCAAGCATGGAAGAGAAACCCTTCGAAGAAATATTGCCACTCTAATATTCTATGATCATGTGGATGGATGAAGATCGCGTTTAAACGCGACTCAATTACGATTATCAAATGTTTACCCATACACGCTCAAAATTTTCGAGGGCTGTGTGGAAAGTTTAGGATAGCCATGTGTTAATTTATGTGATAATTAAGAAATAAATAAAAAAACCCAAAAAATTAAGTGGTCCACAGAAAAACTCTTTGAGTAACTCTGAGGACACATCGGAGAATATTAAAATGTATCTTAGTGGTGGATTATACTTTACCCGTTTCGGCAAAATATTTGAAACACCATAATGTAGGTTGCAAATTGGCTGAGAAGTTATGTTCAACAATTGTAGGTATAAATATATACATTAGAGATGTGCACGTGAGTAATAGTTTACTCACGCTCACGCACTCTCACGATGGAAAATTCTTACTCACGCACACTCACGCACGATATTTTTTGGTAGGACTCACGCTCACGTACACTCATGAAACGAAAATTTGTACTCACGCATACTCACGCACGAAAATGTCGTGATTCACGAAAAATACCGTGACTCCCGAAAAATACCATGACTCACGAAAAACGTCGTGACTCACGAACAATTTTTTGAGTAATTTACCTTAGCGACGTGTCCGAAAACATGAGCATTATTAAAATCGAGAGCGTTATTACACCCTTCACATCCAAGGTGTCACTAAAATTGTAAATGAATTGAACTCTTAAGCGTTTTGTTGGTGAGCAGGATTTTTTTCGTGAGCGTAAATCTTTACTCACGCACACTCACGAAGATAATATTTTCGTGACTCACGCTCACGCACGATATTTGGGTTCGTTAATCACGCTCAAGCACACTCACGCCGTTGCCACGTGTACTCCTCTAATATACATAGGCCAACCTGCAATAAAATCCTTGGTCTCTGTATTTCCCAACTCAAAAACGGCCATTAACTGCCTCAAATCTCTAAACGAGAAGGCTGAGAAGTACAGTGGTATGTTCCTGGCCATAGGAACATACCACTGAACTGCAACGCAGATAAGATGGCAAGGCTAGGAAATGTCTTGATTATAGTAGGAGGCATAACCAAGGGAATGGCATAAGCCGGCTATCATGCAAACCCTTTTTTTCGGAGGGTTCAAGTGTGGTTTATTGTTGGGTTTAATGAACTGCCTGAATTTATTCTGATAATTGGTTGATAGTTTTGCTGCAAGTAGAGGATGCTGATGAGGAATGTGGTAATTCCGAAACGTGCGTCCATCCAACCATCTTGCAGTCTATAGGGCTTTGCCCAAATAAATTTGACGAACATTCTTTTTATCTGTTGGTTAAACTACACTTGTAGTTTAGTAAATGCATGGTTTTAAGCTGAAATAAAAAAAAACAACAACAATGCTTAAAGAACAAAACCAACAATAACAAAACAAAGCGAATGAAAATTTTATTTCTATAGAAAGTTTTGTCAAAATTGTATTTCTATAAAAAATTCTGCCCAAATTTGTTTATACAAAATATTGTCAAAATTTTATTTTTATAAAAATACAAATGTTGTCAACATTTTTCTTTAAACAAAACTTTGTCAAAATTGTTCGTCTATAGAAAATTGTGAACAATTTTATTTTTATAGAAAATATTGTTAAAAATTTATTTCTATAGAAAATTTTGTCAAAATTTTATTTCTAAAGAAAATTTTGTTAAAATTTTATTTTTATAGAAAATTTTGTCAAAATTTGACTTCTTTTGAAAATTTAGTCTAAATTTGACTTCTATAGAAAATTTTGTTAAAATTTGATTTCTATAGAAAAGGTTCTCAAAATTTTGTTTCTATAGAAACTTTCGTCAAAAAAAAACTTCATGGAAAATTTTGTCAGAAGTTTATTTCTATAAAAAATGTTGTCAAAATTTTATTTCTATAAATATGTTTATCAAAATTTAACGTCTATCGAACATTTTCTGAAAATTTTATTCCCAAAGAAAATTTTTCAAAATTTTATTTCTATAGAAAATGTTGTCAAAATTTTATCTCTATAGAAAATATGTTCAACAATTAATTTCTATAGAAAACTTTGTTAAAATTTATTTCTATAGAAAATCTTGTCAAAATTTCATTTCTACAGAAAATTTTGTCAAAATTTCATTTCTATAAAAAACAGATTTTGTCAACATCATTTTATAGAAAATTTTATCAAAATTTTATTTCTATTGAAAATTTTGTCATAAATTTCATTTCTATTGAAAATTTCCTTTGAAAATTCCAGGGGGGTTTGAATACAGATGTCCCCAAACAGAGCAGTTCAACCAGTAAACTTCCCGAAGATAAATTTAAAGATTCTACCTACGAAGATTATATCAGATTCAGGATTTATAAGAACCAATTTTGTTTTGAGTTTTAGAGGAATCATAAACATGTCGTATAAGCGTGCAAGAACATGATGAAATTACTCCTTGTTTTGGAATCTAAAATCTGTAGATTTTTACCCCCATTATTTAAATGATTACGGGAAGTAAAATGTGCAAATTCTACATTCAGTTTCAAGCAATTTTCATTATCAGTACGCCTTCTATACCCTCAAGAAGAGAAATAGGTCTATATGGAGGCATTACCAAATGGACTGATAAAAACTTAATCCGATACACGGACCATAGAAGCTTAAGAAGTAAAATCTTGGGATCGGTCTATATGGTGGCTATATCAAAACATGGACCGATACTCACAGTTTTCGGCACACCTTTTTTGGTCCTAAAATACTTTTAGATTTTCAATTTGAGGCAAATTGGATAAAAACTACGGATTCTATAAGCCCAAGAAGTAAAATCAGGAGATCGGTCTATATGGGGGCTATACCAAAACATGGACCGATACTCGCCATTTTTGTCACACCATTTTGTGGTCCTAAAATACCTCTATATTTGCAATTTCGGGCAAATTTCATAAAAACTACGGATTCTATAAGCTCAAGAAGTAAAATCGGGAGATCGGTCTATATGGGGGCTATATCAAAACATGGACCGATACTCACCATTTTTGGCACACCTCTTCACGGTCCTAAAATACCTCTAGATTGCCAATTTCAGGCAAATTGGATAAAAACTACGGATTCTCTAATCCCAAGAAGTAAAATCAGGAGATCGGTCTATACGGGAGCTATACCAAAACATGGACCGACACTCACCATTTGTGGCACACCTCTTTATGGTCCCAAAATACCTCTAGATTTCCAATTTCAAGCGAATTGGATAAAAACTAAAGATTCTAGGAGCTCAAGAAGTAAAATCGGAAAATCGATCTATATGGGGGCTATATTAAAACATGGACCGATACTCACCATTTTGGGCACACCTTTTTATGGTCCCAAAATACCTCTAGATTTCCAATTTCAAGCGACTTGGATAAAAACTAAAGATTCTAGAAGCCCAAGAAGTAAAATCGGGAGATCGGTCTATATGGGGACTATACCAAAACATGGACCGACACTCACCATTTTCGACAAACCTCTTTGTGCTACCAAAATACCTCTAGATTTCCAATTTCAGGTAATTTGGATAAAAACTACTGTTTCTATAAGCCCAAGACCCAAAATCGGCAGGTCGGTTTATATGGGGACTATATCAGAACCTGGACCGATATAGCCCATCTTCGATCTTGAACTGTCTGCAGACAAAAGTCGAGCTTGTGCAAAATTTCAGCACGTTTGCTTCATTATTGAAGACTGTAGCGCGACAGACAGACAGACAGACAATCGTCTTAGAATTTCTCCCTGATTGAAAATATATATACTTTATATAGTCGGAAATCGAAATTTCGGTGTGTTACAAACGGAATGACAAATTTATTAAACCCCCGTCTCCATTCTATGGTGGTGGGTATAAAAATTAATTTAAATCTACTCAACATTTATTGGCCAAAACTTTCCTTCCGCTCCTCGTTTAAGCGTTGGAGTATTCCTAGACTAGAAAGAAGACAAAATTCACTGGCTGATTTATAACTCGACAACGCCAATGTTTTTTAACAAAAAAACTCTATTTACTTTAGGAAAGATGAGCGGCTGAAAAAGAGGTGAACTTACAAATGTGTTGAATTGTTGAAAAAGTTGTATGTGGTTGTTGCAAAGACAACAGCAATCTGAGAAAAAAAGCTCTTTCCGATGGACAGACAAGAACACCAACTACAACAACTGTTATAGTAAATAGGAAAATTATGTTAAGGAAAATGAAAATTGACGGCGTTTTATTTGTGTAAATTATGGTTCGATAAAAATGATTTCATGTAAAAATCATGGGGATTTTTGCAGTTACATTACCATCTATGAACATGGCAAATATGTCTCACAGCTACGTGGTATAAAGGAGAAAAAACACCAATACTATTAGGCAAAGTACTTGGTGACAATGGCTATACAAATGGCAGATGATAAATGATCCACGAACTTAGGGTTACATATATCGAAAAGAACCAAAGAAGCAAAGCAAGATAAGGGAATGATCAAAAGTTGTAATTATAGGAAATTAAATCTAATATTCCCAGGGATCAAAAATTGCCTGAAAACCCCAAAAACAAGGAGACTAAAAACCTTGAAATCTCTTCAGCTATTGGTCGATGAAGATCATGAAGATTTGCCTTAAATCTTCTCGATCTTGTTCTCTTCGTTTAGATTGAAACAAATCCATCTTGGATTCACATCCATTTTCAATGATTTATGCGTCTGGCAAAAGTTCAAATAACACCCTCAACCGATATTGAGTGAACACACTTCATTTGCCCTAATTATAGTTGTGTTGATCGAAAAATAAAAACCTTTTCATTATCTTATATTTCTCATACTAACTTTGAGTTTTTTTTTTTTTTAATAAATTCATCCAAGATTGTGATTATGATTATTCCAAAATTATATTTAATTTACAGTTAAACGATCACGTACATAAAACGTTTTAACGCAGTTTTGATTTCAGGCGATACATCGCACAAATATCGTTTTTGAGTTTTGATTTTTTTTATAATATGCTCACGCATCATTGACCATTTACGTGACGGTATAGATGGACAGAAAAATTAGATAAAAAATTTAAAACATTGATGGTGAGATTTGTTTTGGCTTTGTATATGAGTTCCATAATCGAATATTTTATTTCGTAGTGCCTCTGATAACCCAGTGAACAAAGGAAACCATTAAATGAAGATATGTTGATATTAGAGGTCTGCACAACTCCATTTGTAAATGCAGAGTACACGTGTATTTGCTAAATGAGTACATCTATTTGAGAGAGTCGCAAAACAATTGGTACACATTTTAATGAACACCAAAAGCCACGAGTAACTTCTGATGTCTTCACTACCAACAAACACATATTCCTCTTTCTCTCTTATTGAAGTGTACTCATAGTAATCACGTCGACAACAAAACTTCTTAAAGTACTCCATATACCACGTGCAGTTTCAGAAATACAAGAAAACAGTTACTCTCCATAATATATGTTTTCGGATTGATACAAAGAACGGCTAACGTTAAGGTAAGTGTGTGACATACACACGCAAAGAAAAAAAACGTTTGGAAAACGTGTACCGAAAACGTTTTTCTTTTGTTAGAGTTTTTTGAATTGCTTCGAAAATTTTAAACTTTTATCACCAAAAAAATTCGTTTGTTACAAAATTTTTATTTTTTCAATAAAAAAAATTATTTTTGAAACAACAACACAGTCCATTTCGTTTATATCAAACACTGTTCTTTTGTGACTTTAGGTCTTTAATAAGACACATTTTACAGTTCAAAATTTAATATAGTACAATGTAATGTTCAACATTTTTTCGGAATCTTCCGAACATATCTGGAATATATGTAAAAAAAAACAAAAAAACAAAAAAAAAAACTTTGGTCGAAGCAGGGATCGAACCCACGACCCTTGGCATGCAAGTCAGACGTAGCAACCACTGCTCCACGGTGCCAAACTAACTGTTTGTTTCTGTTAAATAAACTTTGTTTATTCGGCTCATGGGCGCCGCAAGCTATGCTATATAAATATAACTTATATGGATAATTATCTATTGATGACCATAACAGGTACATAGCTCAGTGGTTAGTGTGTTGGCTTACAAAGTGCATGGTCCGCGGTTCGATTCTCCGTCCAGGCGAAAGGTAAAAAAAATAAAAATTTATAAAATCGTATAATTTCTTCTACATTGTTGGTATTACAGGAAAAGGTGTTAAGAACTAAAAAACCTCGTGGATGTGAGAAAGATGTGAGGGAAAATGCAATTAGCAAGAAAACTTTTTTTTGAGTTAGCCTTTATGAAATTGTTTTACATCCTGGAAAAGAATAAACGTTTATCACAAAAAGTATATACTTTTCTTCCAAATACACTTCCTTACAACGAAAAGCAAATTAGAAACGAACTTTGTTTGTCTAAAATTTCGTTTGGGAGGAAAGAATTATTTTTTTGCGTGCATAAATATATGAAATATGTGACATACATACATATCTATGATTAATAATTATGGAAAGTTTTGCTTCGCACATAACTGAGAAATACTTGTGGTACCACGTGAAGTGAAGAGAATCCATGTTGTACTTTTTCTCAAGTACTTACATTTTTATTGTTCCTTTTTTTCGGAACACATATTGTTTCGGATAAGTACTTGGTGGTATTTGACAAGCAAGTGTTCTCTTCACTTCACTACTTGCGCTCTGAGAGAAAGACAGTGTATGTACTATATTCGACAGCGAATTGCATACATGTAGTGAAAAGTTATTCGATGCAGACCTCTAGTTGATATACACCCAAAGAAAAAATAATTTCCCCACAAACAAATTTTCAGACAAAGGAAATTCCCTTTTGTTGCAAGGTATTTTCAGTAGGAGAAAATAATTCTGTCTAACGTTTGTCTCAACAGGCAGACATGAAGCATGGTTGTCACAATCATAATTGTAGAGCAAAGTAATACAATTAGAGCCGAATTTTAAACATCCACACCCTCAACAAAAACAAGTATATACGGCCGTAGGTTCGGCCAGGCCGAATCTTATGTACCCTCCACCATGGATTGCGTAGAAACTTCTACGAAAGACTGTCATCCACAATCGAATTACTTGGGTTGTGGTATCTTAAAACTTCTTAACATCGTTTTCTAAACTGTGATTTAGTCCATACATGGTATATATTAGACAAAAAAGTTATGTATAGGTAAGTCTACAAATAATTACGAATCGATATGGACTTTTTGTACGTAGAGGGCCAGAATTGAAATATGGGGGTCGCTTATATGGGGGCTATATACAATTATGAACTTGATATGGACAAATTTTTGTGTGATTGGGGATCGATTTATCTGAGGGCCATATATAACTATAGACCGATATGGACCTAGTTAGGCATGGTTGTTAACGACCATATACTAGCACAATGTACCAAATTTCAACTCACTCGGATGAAATTTGCTCCTCCAAGAGGCTCCAAAACCAAATCTCGGGATCGGTTTATATGGGGCTATGTATGGTTATGGACTGATATGGACCACTTTTGGCATGGTTGTTAAATATCATATACTACCACCACGTACAAATTTCAAGCAGATCCGATGAATTTTGCTTCTCCAAAAGGCACCGGAGGTCAAATCTGGGGATCGGTTTATATGGGAGCTATATATAATTATGGACTGATAGGAACCAATTCCTGCATGGTTGTTGGATACCATATACTAACACCACGTACCAAATTCCAACCGAATGGGAAGAATTTTGCTCTTCCAAGGGGCTCTGGAGGTCAAATCTGGGGATCGGTTTATATGGGGCCTATATATAATTATGGACCGATATCGACCAATTTTTGTTTGGGAGTTTGAGGCCATATATTAACACCACGTACCAAATTTCAACTGAATCAGATGAATTTTGGTCTTTCAAGAGGTTCCGGAGGTCAAATATGGTGATCGGTATATATGGGGGCTATATATAATTATGGACCGATGTGGACCAATTTTTGCATGGTTGTTAGAGACCATATACTAACATCTCGTATCAAATTTCAGCCGGATCGGATGAAATTTGCTTCTCTTAGAGGCCTTGCAAGCCAAATCGGGGGATCGGTTTATATGGGGGCTATATATAATTATGGACCGATGTGGACCAATTTTCAGCCGAATCGGATGAAATTTGCTTCTCTTAGAGGCCTCGCAAGCCAAATTTTGGGGTCCGTTTATATGGGGGCTATACGTAAAAGTGGACCGATACGGCCCATTGGCAATACCATCCGACCTACATCAATAACAACTACTTGTGCCAAGTTTGAAGTCGATAGCTTGTTTCGTTCGGAAGTTAGTGTGATTTCAACAGACGGACGGACGGACGGACATGCTCAGATCGACTCACAATTTCACCACCACCCAGAATATATATACTTTATGGGTTCTTAGAGCAATATTTCGATGTGTTACAAACGGAATGACAAAGTTAATATACGCCCCATTCTATGGTGGAGGGTATAAAAAAATGCTTCTGTAACATATACCCCAAACACATTTTGCTCCAAACATATATATTTTCAGGATTGGTGCAAATAAAATATTGTTTGTATTGTTCAAACATATTATGTTTCACCTTAGGGCATACACTGGTAGCAAACAAATTTAATGACATTTTTTTTGTGTTGATATATTTTTAAGGCGCCAATTGGTTACTTCCATTATTTTACTTGCAGCATACTCTCTAGGTCTCTCTTTCTAAACACATATATGTTTATAGGCTATTTCTAAATTAATATATATTTGCATCTAACCATATTATATTTACCAGAAAATTTTTTAAAGAAATTTTCTTAGTGTCAAAAGAAAACTTCACTTGTCTAAAATTTCGTTCCTCAGAAAAGAAATTTTTTCTTTCAGTGTAGAACTACAGATAAAACACACTACCCCATGAAGATTGTTGGCAACATCCAGAAAGAGACGAGATAGACACATGGTGTCTTTGGCAATAATGCTCAACGTTGGTCCCTGAGTCGATCTCGCCATGTCCGTCGGTCTATGAACACATTTTTGTGATCAGAGTCTAGGTCGCAGTGTAAGTTCAATCACCTTCAAACTTGGCACAAGTTTCTGTTTTGGGTCAGAATAGAACCCTATTGTTTTTGGAAGAAATCGGTTCAGATTGAGATATAGCTCCCATATATATCTTTCGCTCGATATGCACTTATATGGACCCAGAAGCCAGAGTTTTACACCGACATGCCTCACGTACATGCACAAACATAACACTTGGTCGTATAGTCAAGTGTGCAAAATTTGATTGAAATCGGTTCAGATTTAGATATAGTTCCCATATATATCTTTCACCCGATATGAACTTATATGGCCCCAGAAGCCAGAGTTTTATCCCAATTTGGTGGAAATTTTGCACTAGGAGTACAATTAGTTGTGTAGCCAAGTGTACTAAATTTTATTGAAATCGGTTCAGATTTAGATATAGCTTCCATATATATCTTTCGTCCGATTTTCCATGATATGTCCACAGAGGTCAAAGTTGTAGTCCAATTTGCGTGATATTTTGCACAGGGAATAGAATTAAAATACTAAGTATGCATGTCAAATTTGGTTGAGAGCGGTTCAGATTTCGATATAGCCTCCATATATATGTTTTTCCGATTTGGGCAAAAATGGCCAAAATACCCACATTTTCCTTATAAAATCGCCACTGCTAAGTCTAAAATTTGTAAAAGTGACTCAAATTTCCCCTTATTTCAAATACATATCTATCGACCGATAAATCATAAATACAGTTTTGCGAAGTTGCCTCAAAATTGGCTCAGATTTAAATTTTTCCCATATTTTTATACCCTCCATCATAGGATGGGGGTATATTAACTTTGTCATTCCGTTTGTAACACATCGAAATATTGCTCTAAGACCCCATAAAGTATATATATTCTGGGTCGTGGTTAAATTCTGAGTCGATCTAAGCATGTCCGTCCGTCCGTCCGTCTGTTGAAATCACGCTAACTTCCGAACGAAACAAGCTATCGACTTGAAACTTGGCACAAGTAGTTGTTATCGATGTAGGCCATATCGGTCCACTTTTACGTATAGCCCCCATATAAAGGGACCCTCAGATTTGGCTTGTGGAGCCTCTAAAAGAAGCATATTTCATCCGATCCAGCTGAAATTTGGTACACGGTGTTGGTATATGGTCTCTAACAACCACGCAAAAATTGGTCCACATCGGTCCATAATTATATATAGCCCCCATATAAACCGATCCCCAGATTTGGCTTGCGGAGCCTAAAAGAGAAGCAAATTTCATCCGATCCGGCTGAAATTTGGTACATGGTGTTGGTATATGGTCGCTAACAACCGTGCAAAAATTGGTCCATATCGGTCCTTAATTATATATAGCCCTCATATAAACCGATCCCCAGATTTGGCTTGTGGAGCCTCTAAGAGAAGCATATTTCATCCGATCCGGCTGAAATTTGGTACATGGTGTTGGTATATGGTCTCTAACAATCATGCAAAAATTGGTCCACATCGGTCCATAATTATATATAGCCCCCATATAAACTGATCCCCAGATTTGGCTTGCGGAGCCTCAAAGAGAAGCAAATTTCATACGATCCGGTTGTAATTTGGAACATGGTGTTAGTATATGATCTTTAACAACCGTGACAGAATTGGTCCATATCGGTCCATAATTATATATAGCCCCCATATAAAACGTTCTCCAGATTTGACCTCCGGAGCCTCTTGGAGGAGCAAAATTCATCCGATCCGGTTCAAATTAGGAACGTGATATTAGTATATGGTCGCTAACAACCATACCAAAATTGGTCCAATCACACAAAAATTGATCCATATCGGTTCATAATCATGGTTGCCACTAGAGCCAAAAATAATCTACCAAAATTTTATTTGTATAGAAAATTTTGTCAAAATTTTATTTCAAGAGAAAATTTTGTTAAAATTTTATTCGGTTCATAATAAAATTTTCATCATTGTCAGAATTTTATTTCTATAGAAAATTTTGTCAAAATTTTATTTCTATAGAAAATTTTGTTAAAATTTTATTCGGTTCATAATCATGGTTGCCACTCGAGCCAAAAATAATCTACCAAAATTTTATTTCTATAGAAATTTTTTTTAAAATTTTATTTCTGTAGAAATTTTTGTCAAAATTTTCTTTCTATAGAAAATTTTGTCAAAATTTTTATTTCCATAGAAAATTTTGTGAAAATTTTATTTCTATTGAAAATTTTGTTAAAATTTTATTTCTACTTTTTCAAACTGAATTATATACGTATTGGATCGATCTTTTTTGATTTAATATATACCACGTATGGACTTACATACAATTTAGAAGATGGTGTTAGGAGGTTTTAAGATACCTTGCCATTGGCAAGCGTTACCGCAACTTAGGTCATTCGATTGTGGATGGCAGTGTTTAGAAGAAGTTTCTAAGCAATCCATGATGGAGGGTACATAAGCTTCGGCCTGGCCGAACTTACGGCCGTATATACTTGTTTTTTACTAACATTGTGTTCCACCCCTGGGTACTAGCCGACTTAAACTTAAAGTCTATAAATGTTGTAGAACTCTGACAAATTTTGTCCAGATTTAAATATATATGTGTATGGGAACATAAACCTTTATATATAGCACCCAACACATTGGATATGGTATCGAGAATGTGCATCTAAAAAGTGGTGCAGGGTTTAATATAGTCCGTCCCGCCCGACTTTAGACTTTCCTTTCTTGTTTTGTTTGAGTTTAAGAGGCATCGTTAGCATCCAGCTTACAAACAAGAAATAATTCTTTCCTCCCAGCGATATTCGTCCGTCCGTATGTTGAAATCAAACTAACTACCAAACTAACCAAGATATCGAATTAAAACATGGCACAAGTAATTGTTAATGCTGAAGGTCGGATAGTATTCGGATCACCGACCCCAGATTTGGCTTGCGGATCCTCTTAGAGAAGCAAATTTCATCCGAAATTTGGTACGTTATGTAAGTATATGGACCCAAATAACCATGCAAAAATTGGATGTGCGTAAAGAAAATTGTTAATTTAACTAGTCGAGACACAAACCAGGTAGTTTTTGCCTACGCACCTAATGGGTTAATTACCATTTGGGGAGATAAAATTGTTTATTCACGCACGCTCACGCACGAACTACTTTTAAAGACTCACACTCACGCACGATTCACGACAATTCACGTGATTCGCGAAACTCACGATAACGTTTTATGCTCACGTTTTTTTCTCCATAAAATTAAAATTAGGAATACACATCTCATTTATCGAAGTTTCATTCCCTTTTTGTGTATGTATATTAAAACCCAATAAATCCTTTCAAATAGTTCACTGGGTAACCATGAAATTTTCACATTTGGCAAAATGACGAAAACTGACCTCAATTATCGATTTCAGTTTATTATTGGTTTTGTTATATATTTCTGTTATTTCCAAACATGGAGAGAAAAATTAAGGTATTTTTCGAAGACACCACCAAGACTATACCACTTTGTGAATTTTTAACAGAATTCTTCAATAAAAGACATTTCAAATGAAGATGGGTGATCAAGAAGAAACAGAATATTGGTCGAAAAAAATGAAATATTTGTTTGATTGTTGGTTTGTGACGCACTCTTAACATATTTGGGACTTTTTGGACAAACGGCATTAGATTATAGGTTACTACACACTATCCCTCCATTAATTCTACATACAATACAAAGAGATACAAAAGAGCGCAAAAAAAACTAAAAAAACTTCCTCGACTCAATTTTGATAATGTTTATAATTCGAAAATTAAAAGAACGTTTAACTGATTGACGGTTTTATGAGCCACAATTCGAGAAACGGGTATTTAGAGTACAAAACACAACAACACAGCCTGTACTGGCGATCTATCTGTGTGTATGGATGGCACAAACATGTGTTGTCCATTCCATCCATTAAGTGGATGAAGTGGTCCTTTCTTCCAAAAAGACTTTTACTTTGCACGTACAAATGGTCATCAGAAGTGTATGGGAGAATGTGCGATTTTATGGTGAAATATATGTCCTATAACTGTTTCGGCATTTAGTGCAAATCAATAAATCAAACAATTAAATTAAAAGATAATGAAAGGTGCTCCACACAAAATGAGTGTCATGTGAAATGTGAGGATATTAGCAAGTTCTTGGGAATTGAAACAAATGACTATCTTTGGGTTCTGCTATATTCTATAAGGATGAGCTAGTAGTAGAAAGTTATATCGAAATGAAAAGTTCAACGGATAAGACAACGTTATATCTACAGATTTTCGTAAATATGTTACTCTGCAAATATGTTACATTTGCGCTGTACAAAACATTTTGTCTTTATGATTTTGATATTGATTCCAAATTCAAAGAAGATGAGACACAATTCTATTGATACTACACGCAAAGAAAACAAAATGTTTGAAAACGTTGCACTTTTGTTAAGTTTTTAAGAATTTCTTCGAAAATTTCAAACTTTTATCACAAAAAACATTTTTGCACAAAAGAAATCTACAAAATTTTATTTTGGAATTTAAGATCAGATTTTGTTAAAATTTTATTACTATAGAAAATTTTGTCACATTCCTATAGCAAATTTTCTCAAGATTTTGTTTCTATCGAAAATTTTCTATTTTTTTATAGAAAATGTTCTTAAAATTTTTTTTCTATAGAAAATTTTCTCATGAATTTACTTTTATGGAAAATTTTGTCAAAATTTTATTTTTTATAGAAAAATTTGTCAACATTTTATTTCTATAGAAAAATTTGCTAATTATAATCTAGTGGTTTTTAGTGAAACAACACTCAAAACAAAGTGAACTCTCTATTTCACTAAGGCCAATTAAACTTTATTTTAGTTCATGGATTTATTATGTTTAGATAAAGTTTCCTTTACTCTAATAATTTTTTGCGTATCTAAGTTAAATTAACAAAAACCGGGAAAAAATGATACACAAATTAAGCATAAAGATTTACTAAATTCGTATACCCTCAAAAAAAATCGCTTCTCTAACATATGTTCCAAACATATTTTGCAGGAAGCACATATATTATTCGATATTGCCGAAACATTATTATACTTGTTTTATGTGAACATATTATATGTTTGGAAGCATTTTGAGCCCAAAAATATTATATGCTTGGAAGAATTTTCTCCCCAAGAAGATTGTGCTCATTCCCTCACATAATTTTCACTTCCACGAAATTTTTAGTTCTGGGCACCTTTTTCTGTAATACAAATAATGTTGAAGAAATTATTCAATTTTATAATTTTTTTAAATTTTACCTTTCGCCTGAACGGAGAATCGAACCGGGAACCATGCAATTTGTAAGCCAACACACTACCACTGGGCTACGTAGCTGTTATAGTCACCAATAGACAATTATCGTTATAAGTTACATTTATATAGTATAGCTTGCAGCGCCCACGAGCCCATGCAAACATAACATTATTTAACAGAAACATACATTTGTTGGCCACGTGGAGCAGTGGTTAGCATACGTTTCGATTTCTTTTAACGAACCAAGAAAAAAATTTTGCCCATAATGCCAAAATAATAACAAAACACATGTCCACCGTATTCTCCAGATCTGGCCCCAGCGACTTTTTCTTGTTCTCAGACCTCAAAACGATGCTCGCAGGGAAAAAATTTGGCTGCAATGTAGAAGTGATCGCCGAAACTGAGGCCTATTTTGATGCAAAACCGAAGGAGTACTACCAAAATGATATCAAAAAATGTGAAGGTCGTTATAATCGTTGTATCGCTCTTGAAGGGAACTATGTTGAGTAATAAAAACGAATTTTGACAAAAAAATGCGTTTTTCTTTGTTAGGCCGGGAACTTATCAGCCAAACTGTTAACCTAATGTTTTAACTTTTTTGTAGCGAAAGAATTTTATAACAAGTATATACGGCCGTAAGTTCGGCCAGGCCAAAGCTTATGTACCCTCCTTCATGGATTGCGTAGAAACTTCTTCTAAACACTGCCATCCAGAATCGAATTACTTAAGTTGCGGTAACGCTTGCCGATGGCAAGGTATCTTAAAACTTCCTAACACCATCTTCTAAATTATATGTAAGTCCATACGTGCTATATATTACATCAAAAAAGATCGATCCAATACGTATATAATTCAGTTTGACAAAGTATACATAAAATTTTGACAAAATTTTCTACAGAAATAAAATTTTTACAAAATTTTCTATAGAAATAAAATTTTCACAAAATTTTCTATAGAAATAAAAATTTTGACAAAATTTTCTATACAAGGAAATTTTGAAAAAAATTTTTGCAGAAATAAAATTCTAACAAAATTTTTTATAGAATAAACTTTTGACAAAATTTTCTATAGAAATAAAATCTTGGTAGATTATTTTTGGCCCGAGTGGCCACCATGATTATGAACCGAATAAACTTTGAACAAAATTTTCTATAGAAATAAAATTTTAAAAAAATTTTCTATAGAAATAAATTTTGACAAAATTTTCCATAGAAATAAAATTTTGACAATGATGAAAATTTTATTATGAACCGAATAAAATTTTAACAAAATTTTCTATAGAAATAAAATTTTGACAAAATTTTCTATAAAAAAAAAATTTTGGTAGATTATTTTTGGCTCTAGTGGCAACCATGATTATGAACCGATATGGACCAATTTTTGTGTGATTGGACCAATTTTGGTATGGTTGTTAGCGACACTAACACCACGTTCCTAATTTGAACAGGATCGGATGAATTTTGCTCCTCCAAAAGGCTCCGGGGGTCAAATCTGGAGAACGTTTTATATGGGGGCTATATATAATTATGGACCGATATGGACCAATTCTGGCACGGTTGTTAAAGATCATATACTAACACCATGTTCCAAATTACAACCGGATTGGAAGAAATTTGCTTCTCTTGGAGACTTCGCAAGCCAAATCTGGGGATCGGTTTATATGTAGGCTATATATAATTATGAACCGATGTGGACCAATTTTTGCATGGTTGTTAGAGACCATATACCAATATCATGTACCAAATTTCAGGCGGATCGGATGAAATTTGCTTCTCTTTGAGGCTCCGCAACCCAAATCTGGGGATCGGTTTATATGGATCGGATATACGCTTCTCTTAGAGGCTCCACAAGCCAAATCTGGGGATCGGTTTATATGGGGGCTATATATAATTAAGGACCGATATGAACCAATTTTTGCATGGTTGTTAGAGACCATATACCAATATCATGTACCAAATTTCAGGCGGATCGGATGAAATTTGCTTCTCTTTGAGGCTCCGCAACCCAAATCTGGGGATCGGTTTATATGGGCGCCATATATAATTATAGACCGATGTGGACCAATTTTTGCACGGTTGTTAGAGACCATATACCAACATCATGTACCAAATTTCAGCCGGATCGGATGAAATATGCTTCTCTTAGAGGCTCCACAAGCCAAATCTGGGGATCGGTTTATATGGGGGCTATATATAATTAAGGACCGATATGGACCAATTTGCCCATGGTTGTTAGAGGCCATATACCAACACCATGTACCAAATTTCAACCGGATCGGATGAAATTTGCTTCTCTTTTAGGCCCCACAAGCCAAATCTGGGGATCGGTTTATATGGGGGCTATATATAATTATGGACCGATGTGGACCAATTTTTGCATGGTTGTTAGAGACCATAAACCAACACCATATACCAAATTTCAGCCGGATCGGATGAAATATGCTTCTGTTAGAGGCTCCACAAGCCAAATCTGAGGGTCCCTTTATATGGGGGCTATACGTAAAAGTGGACCGATATGGCCCATTTTCAATACCATCCGACCTACATCGATATCAACTACTCGTGCCAAGTTTCAAGTCGATAGCTTGTTTCGTTCGGAAGTTAGCGTGATTTCAACAGACGGACGGACGGACGGACGGACATGCTTAGATCGACTCAGAATTTCACCACGACCCAGAGTATATATACTTTATGGGGTCTTAGAGCAATATTTCGATGTGTTACAAACGGAATGACAAAGTTAATATACCCCCATCCTATGATGGAGGGTATAAAAAGTGTTGTTCCACCAAGACAACGCACCGTGCCACAAGTCATTGAGAACGATGGCAAAATTTCATGAATTGGGCTTCGAATTGCTTCCCCACCCATGAATTGGGCTTCGAATTGCTTCCCCGCATTCTCCAGATCTGGCCCCCAGCGACTTTTTCTTGTTCTCAGACCTCAAAAGGATGCTCACAGGGAAAAGATTTGGCTGCAATGAAGAAGTGATCGCCGAAACTGAGGTCTATTTTGAGGCAAAACCGAAGGAGTACTACCAAAATGGTATCAAAAAATTGGAAGGTCGTTATAATCGTTGTATCGCTCTTGAAGGGAACTATGTTGAGTAATAAAAACGAATTTTGACAAAAAATGTGTTTTTCTTTGTTAGACCGGGGACTTATCAGCCAACCTGTTAACCTAATGTTTTACCTTTTTTGCAGCGAAAGAATTTTATAAAAACATTGTGTGGGTACAAACGATTTTCATTTTGCGCGTCAGTCGTGTTTTGATTGTTGCTTAGAATGGACGGAGAATACGGAATTACTGTGTTAATATATTTATCCAGAAGAGGCACGGGGTTTTATGGGAAAACAAAAAAGGAAAGTGTAATTGAAAACAATTTACCTGGTTTTTGTTCTGCATTTTGCTTATGGTATAATTTATTTTCATTTGCAGTACATGATGTCTGCGTTGGTACATTTGATGGCCACGAAGTAAATATGTAATGATTACTTATTGTTGAAATTGAACCAAAATAGAGTGTGTAAAAATATGTGATGTTGGCTTGCACAACATTATAAATACAAATAAACAATAAATTAGTTGATAAATAAATAAAATCAAAGTTAATTTTGTGTTTTCTTTTCTCAAGTGACGTCCTTTTTTTGACGACGAAAAAAGTTTTTTCATAAAGATTGTGACAAAAACGTTTCTTCTCTGCGTGCAGTGAATTCTGGCAACGCTGCATCTTACCATAGGATCAAAATACTCCGAAACGGCATCCCTTTAACATAGAGAATATGCGTCATATAATGCCAAAACAGAATGTAGCCCCCATATATATGTATCACAATTAACCAAATATCTAACGATCTGGTGTCCCAAAACAATTAATATTTTTATACCCTCCACCATAGGATGGGGGTATATTAACTTTGTCATTCCGTTTGTAACACATCGAAATATTGCTCTAAGACCCCATAAGGTATATATATTCTGCGTCGTGGTGAAATTCTGAGTCGATCTGAGCATGTCCGTCCGTCCGTCTGTTGAAATCACGCTAACTTCCGAACGAAACAAACTATCGACTTCAAACTTGGCACAAGTAGTTGTTATTAAAGTAGGTCGGATGGTATTGCAAATGGGCCATATCGGTCCACTTTTATGTATAGCTCCCATATAAACGGACCCCCAAATTTGGCTTGCAAATCCTCTAAGAGAAGCAAATTTCATCCGATCCGGCTGAAATTTGGTACATGGTGTTAGTAAATGGTCTCTAATACCCATGCAAAAATTGGTCCACATCGGTCTATATTTATATATCGCCCCCATATAAACCGATCCCCCGACTTGGCCTGCGGAACCTCTAAGAGAAGAAAATTTCATCTGATCGGATGAAATTTGGTACATTGTGTCAACATATGATCTCTAACAATCAAGCAAAAATTGGTCCACATCGATCCATAATTATATATAGCCCCCATATACACCGATCCCCCGAGCCTCTTGCTTGCGGAGCCTCTAAGAGAAGCAAATTTCATCCGATCCGGCTGAAATTTGGTCCACGGTGTCAGCATATGATCTCGAACAACCATGCCAAAATTGATCCACATCGATCCATAATTATATATATAAACCAATCCCCCGATTTGGCTTGCGGAGCCTCTAAGAGAAGCAAATTTCATCCGATCCGACTGAAATTTGGTACATGGGGTTGGTATATGGTCTCTAATGCAAAAATTGGTCCACATCGGTCCATAATTATATATAGCCCCCATATAAACCGGTCACCAGATTTGACCTCCGGAGCCTCTTGGAAGACCAAAATTCATCCGATTCGGTTGAAATTTGATACGTGATGTTAGTATATGGTATTCAACAACCATGCAGGAATTGGTTCATATCAGTCCATAATCATATATAGCCCCCAATATAAACCGATTCCGAGATTTGGTTTTGGAGCCTCTTGGAAGAGCAAATTTCATCCCAGTCAGTTGAAATTTGGTACAATGTGCTAGTATATGGCCGTTAACAACCATGCCTAACTAGGTCCATATCGTTCTATAGTTATATATAGCCCTCAGATAATTCGATCCCCAATCACAGAAAAATTGGTCCATATCAAGTTCATATTTGTATATAGCCCCCATATAAGCGACCCCCATATTTCAATTCTGCCTCTCTACGTACCGTACAAAATTCCATATCGATTCGTAATTATTTGTAGGCTTACCTATACGTACCTTTTTTGTCTAATATATACCACGTATGGACTAACTCACAATTTAGAAAACGATGTTAAGAAGTTTTAAGATACCACAACCCAAGTAATTCGATTGTGGATGACAGTCTTTCGCAGAAGTTTCTACGCAATCCATGGTGGAGGGCAGGGCTGTGGAGTGGAGCCAATTTTGCTCGACTCCAGCATTTTTCATCTGCTCGACTCCGACTCCGAAGTCGACTGCGGGTTATATAACTAAATCTCATTTTAATACCACTAATTTGTAGTTCTATTGTGGGGGTTCCGTAAGTGTATCGATATAAAGTATCGTGTTTATTTATGTGTGCAAAAAAATAGGTCTTAATTTCACATTAGATGCCAATTAAACTCTGTATTTCAAATTTAGGACAATGTTTAATAAATAAAATAATGCTATAAATACCCATTATAATATGAGAAGATACCAACAGTATATGTATTTGTGGACCAAAATTATTGATACTATCTCAAATCCCTTAAAATTTGTTGCGGGCTATATAAAGGTTTATATTCCCATATGCATGAATTTGAATCTGAATCGATTTAGACAAAATTTTATATACTTCTACAAAATCTATGTACTTTAAATTTAAATCTAACGTTATGGGACGTAACACAATTTTAACAAAAAATAAAAATGCAAGGAAAGTCTAAAGTCGGGCGGGCCGATTATAATATACTCTGCACAACTTTGTATTTAGATCTACATTTTGATAAAATCTCAAATCAGACTTCTACAAAATCTCGGGCAATATTTGGGAAATATTTATAATTGTTTAGACAATTTCGCAAAAATGCATTTATGATTCATTCATTGAAAAATTTGGAAATTTGAGTCATTTCTACAAGTTTTCGACTTAGCAGTGAGCATCAGTGAGCATACAATTTTGGAAAAATTTTTGTCTAGTAAATAAAATTTTGCAAAATTTTCTACAGAAACAAAATTTTGACTAAATTTTCTATAGAAATAAAATTTTGGCAAAATTTTTTATAGAAATCAAATTTTGACCAAATATATAGAAATAAAATTTTGAATAAAATTTTTATGGAAAAAAAATTTGGCAAAAATTTTTATAGAAATAAAAGTTTGAAAAAGTTATCCATAGAAATACAATTAAAGATGTGTAGCAAACAAAATTTTGCAAAATTTTCTATAGAAATAAAATTTTGACTAAATTTTATATAGAAAAAAATATTTCTATAGTAATAAAATTTCGAATACATTTTTTATAGCAGTGAGCAACAGTAAGAAAAAAAATTTGAGAAAATTTGCTATAGAAATAAAATTTGACAATTTTTTCCTATAGAAATAAAATTTTGAAAAAATTATCAATAAAAATACAATTTTAGAAATAAAATAAAATAAAATAAAATTTTGCAAAATATTCTACAGAAACAAAATTTTGACTAAATTTTCTATAGAAATTAAATTTTGACAAAATTTTCTAATAAAAAAATTATTACTATAAAATTTTGACAAAATTTTCTATAGAAATAAAATATTGACTTAAATTTTTATAGAATTAAAATGTCAATAGAAATAAAATTTAAAAAAAAATTGTGTAACAAACAAACTTTAGCAAAATTTTCTATAGAAATAACATTTTTCAAAATATTCTATAGAAACAAAATTTTGCAAAATATTCTATAGAAACAAAATTTTGACTCAATTTTCTATAGAAATAAAATTTTGACTAAATTTTCTATAGAAAAAAATATTTCTATAGTAATAATAATAATGAATAAATTTTTTATAGGAATAATATTTTCACAAAATTTGCTATAGAAATAAAATTTTGACAAAATTTTCTATAAAAAAACAACTTTGAAAAATTTTTCTGTGAATATTTCATATATGTATTTTAAGGCCATATACGTATGTGAAATATTGACAGAAAATAATATAAATAGAAATAAAATTTAAAAAAAAAATAATTTCGGGTATTAAAATGGATCGATCCAGCCCATCTGCTAGTCTAACATTCTAGGAAACATCAAAAGATAGCCATAATTGGAAGTTGATTTTCATTTACAATCATGCTGTACATTGATCGAATGAATAACGCAATGGAAACTAATTTGCGTAAAAACTTGCTTAGTTACAAAAATGTGAAGTGTTTTAAAAAATTTGGTTTAGCCGGAGTCGGAGTCGAGCAAAATTTTTACGGCTCCGACTCCGACTCCAGCAAAATCTTCTGACTCCGACTCCAAGACTCCGACTCCGGCTCCACAGCCCTGGTGGAGGGTACATAAGATTCGGCCTAGCCGAACTTACGGCCGTATATACATGTTTTTAATCATATTACCAAAATTTCTAGTTCACAATATAAAAATTGAAGAATTTAAGAGTGAAATGAACAACTTCGTGCGAAGATTGAAGTAACTTGTAATCAATCTTTTGATATTTGCATTATGCGTTGTCAAAGCCACGGCAGACTTTTTTAAATTTTTAACTATAATTTACCTTTTAATGTTACCTTTAATTTTTTACTGTAGCTATTTTCATTAGTAAAGAACTAACTTGATACTCACCACAATATGTTTTCGTTAAGTGTCTATAAAATTCGGTTAATGAATACATTCAAGGTTTCTATCCATTATCGATTTACCTTTAATCTATTCAAACCATTTCTAATTAAATTTTCCCAGAACCAATAAAATAAATACAAAATACACAAATTTATTGTTTTTAATAATAATTTATTTTTATTTGATTTTTGTTGTTTGTTGTTGATGTTTATCTTCTTGCTTTTTTTGTTGGTTTAATAATAATATAATAATTAATAATAGTATATATAGATGGTTTTAATTTTTTTTTGCTGTTGTATTGTTACATCATTATAATAATAATCGTAATAGTAATGATTTATAATTTATTGTTACTATTACGGGTTTTGTATTTGTTTGGAAATAAGTACGTAAGAGAGAGAGACCATAGTACTAGGAGCTTGCCATTTTAATTTATTAGTATTGATATTTTTTCACTTTATTATGTTGTTATATAAATACGAAGCATTTTATTATTTATAATAATTATATTATTAGAATTAGAGTTTTTTCTTGTGTGTGTGTGTGTATTTCATGCTTTGTTGTTAGTTATTAATTATAAATTATTATTGTTTGTTGAATATAAATATCGTATGGTGATGATGATGATGCTGACAATACTAAGAGAGGGAGATAATGAAGATTGGTGTCTCTCACTGAGTGGGTATGTGTTTATGTGTATGTGCGTGTAATAGAGTTGTGAAATTTTATTCTTCTTTATCATTATGCAAAGTCTGTTTACAATAATTTTGGATGTTTTTGTTTTTAATTATTTTTGGTTTTATTGTGGCTTTATTGATTGTGGTAGATTTTTTTTATTTTTTTTTTTTATATCCTAATTTATGGAACAAATGTGGTTTGTGTAGTCTTCTAATGTCTCCTATAAATGAATTTTGATGTGGTGTAAGGGGGGGAAGCATATGAGATTATAGTTGAATTTTATTATGCTTACAAATATTTGAATTTATTTTAAAAAATTATTAAATATTTGTTTTATAGTATTATTTTATTATATGCTTGCTTTGATTGTTTTTAATTAATTTTTGTTTTCATGTAATGCTGGAAAAAATTCTAAAATTATTATTACTATGCATAAGCCTAAAACTGTTTTGGATATTATTATTATTATTTTCTTTCTTTCTATAAATTCCTAATTATGTCTATTTACTATATATGCATTTATTTTACTTAAAACCTATAATTATTATTATTAAAAAAAATATGTTAAATAAATTTAAACTTCCAGGCCTTTCTAAGGATCTCTCTAGCATTTTACCATAAATTCATGACATATTTTGTATAAACAATATTTTAATCGGTATTAAAAATAAAAAATTTAATATTTAAAAAGGAAAAAAGAATATTACACAAAAAGCCAAAGAAAATTCTATTCTTAGAAATTATATACTACAAAATTTAACAAAACTTAAAGTTTTAAGAACTAGCTATTTCTACAAAGAAAACAAAGACTTAAAATGTGTATACCCATATTGAAGGAAAAATTTTAAAAAATTAATCAAATGAATTTGTTAAATATACATTAAAAAATTTTCTTTATGTTTAATCATTTGTTCTCACTAGCGATCATAATACTTCCTAACGAAGACATAGCCAAGATTTTATCTGGGTTAGAGGATTCCACTTCAATAATTGTTCTTGGAAATTTTACATAAGCCAAAAAGTACTCGTATATAAATTTCGCCTCTAACCCCTTGACTAAATCCCTGTCTACTCCTAAGCTTACAAAACACTAATTAAGCGAATGTCTAAAAGCTAATTAGCATAAACAATTTATTTACACATTATATATTTTTATATATTTTTTTTTTATAAATTTTTAATATAAAAAAATTTCTTATCTTTTTTAGCTTAAAAACTAAAACAAAATATTTTTAAAGAAGAGATCCTCCTCTAATTAATATTTACACAGCATATTAAAGGTTTTTTGTTTTATAAAAATTAGACTTTCAATAAAAGTTATCTCTATATATCTTTCATAAAATTTTCTTCATAAATTTTGCATATAAATATCTTCGAAACTTTTCTGGCATGTTTTTCTTTTGTTTTTTTGTTATTCTCCTCAAAAATTCACCATATTTTCTTTTTCACAATATAAATTGCACCTTGAGATCATTATTTGAAAATTATATGAACAAAATGCCAAACGTACCTAGAGTTTTTTGTATGGTTTGCCTTTAAAATAAATCACTCCATATATGGATATTCAAGATCTACTTAGTTAGCGCTTCCAAACAATACCGAATTTTTATAATAAGCCGCCGCAGCTTGTCTCTCTGCCAAAGGACTTTTCACATCACGCTCTCCACCTGCGGATCGAGTTTTACGCTCCAATTCAATTTCTTGGGCCAGAGATTCTAAAAAGAAACAAGAACCAAAAATTTGCAAAATTAGTAAATGGTAAGAAATGAATATACGAAAATAGATATAATTTAAATGAATTTTTAAACCAACGAGAGGATCACATTGATGCTCAATAAGGGGATCGGTTTCAAAGGAAGAATATCCAGTTACCATTGGGCCACTTTGGTGATAAATTTGCCACGTTTTTCAAGAGTTGGTAATTTTATGGCACTTATTTCTTTTGCCCCTAAATACACAGTAAAAAGTTTTAAAAAATCTTCAATTAAAAATTTAATTGATTCAATCACAAAAATTAATAACATAAATTAATTGTTTAATTGACTTTCAATTACTTTTTAATTGACTTTCAATTAATTTTTTAATTGACTCTCAATAATTTTTTTAATTGATACTATCATTTCTGTGATTGAAGACATTTCAATTAAACATTAATGGATCAATTAATTTCGTGATTGAAGGCAAAAAGTATTTTTTTGCGTGTACAATACTTTTTACAATTTTGTGCGACCTCTTTTTATAATGTTGTGAATTTTTTTAAATTAATTCCTTTTATACTGTAACATATATTTTGTTTCCAAATACTGTTATGATTAGGAATGTAATTGGTGTTTTACAAGTTAAAAAAAATAAATACTCTACCAATACTATATTTGCAATGACTTTTCCCTTCGCGTATCATGCATTCAATCGGTCTTATGTACCGCCTAAAACTATGCAACAAATGTTGTGTATTCTCAATTGTGTGAACTGTAAAGTAAAAGTGGTGATTTTCAATGGAATCAGTATAGCATTATTAAATTTAAATTAATTTGAAACAAAAATTTCACAATTCTATTTAGAAAAGCTTCTACATATGCAGCTTATTTGTATTGTTCTTTATGAGAAATTGAGCCACTTTTTGTGCCATTTTCTAACAATGATTGTGTCACGTTTGATATACCTAAATGCATATAATTCGTATTTTTTTTATGGGAAAATGTGCCGCCTTTTGTAGCGAATGAGACTTTTTGTGCAACTTTTTAGAAAATCTCAACGGTAACGCTGGTTATAAGCCAATATGAATCGAGAGGGATGATTTTTATGTCGCTCCTAATTATGTGACTAAAAAAAGTCAATCGGATTCTACGACATTTTTTCATTGTTATAACCAAAACTTTTCATTTAGGCAATGAAAATGTTCATTGTTAGTACAAACGTTTTCGTTATTAAATTGAAACTACGTTATAATAACGAAAAATTTCATTGCATTTATGATATTGATTTTCGATGGTTCAATTTTATTGACAAATATCGTGAAGAGTACGAAGCTTTTTCTATCTATTATGTCACGGCGGATCACATACAATGAAAATTTCATTAAAATTGAACCAGACACTTTTTAATGATATAATGACAAATGTTAAAACAATAAAAATTTCATCCTCAATAGTACAAAATTTTTCATAGTCTAAAAAACTCAAACGAAAAATTTCGTTAAATTTATGGCATTAGCTCAATAGTAATGCCATAGTTTGTTTTACTACCAGCGCAGCTACAAAATGAGTCTTTGGGACGGTTAAGAAATCATATCAGAATAAGGTGTCTATATCGTTTTAATAATGGATCGATGTGGCTCATTTTGTACATAGTTGCTAGAACGACACGTACAGAAGTTCATACGAAATTTAAAATCCATAAGGACCTGTAACCGAATAGACATAAACTAACTCGGATATACATATCAGTTAATATGGGGAATACACACAAAGAGAAATTCATTAAAATTGAGGCAGCTAAATTTTTTTTGTCATTCACATAAAGGATTTTTTAAACAACATTTTCATTATTAGTATGAAATATTTCGTTATAAAATCAAAAATTCATTACATTAACGAAAAGTTTCATTGTATTCAAGAAATAGTATTAATGATTTTTTCTAGGATTGTCTATACATTTTGAACCGATATGGACTACTATTACGGTTGCCACTCGTGCCCAAAAATATGTACCAAATTTTTTAAAGAAAATTTTACCAAAAATCTACCGAATTTAAAAGAAAAAAACTTATTTTGACGTTTGATCATAAATTTGCCCTTTTTTTAGAAAATGTTGTCATCATTTAATTTCTCTAGAAATTTTTGTAAATATTTACTTCTATAGACAATTTTGTGAAAATTTTATTTCTATAGAAAAATTTGTCAAAATTTTATTTCTATAGAAAATTTTGTCAAAATTTTATTTCGTTTTGTTTTGTTATTGTTGGTTGTTTTCTTTTAATCATTGTTGTTGTTTTTGATTTCAGCTTGAAACCATGCATTGACTAAACTACAAGTGTAGCTTAACCAACAGAGGAAAAGGATGTTTGTCAAATTTATTTGGGCAAAGCCCTATAGACTGCAAGATGGTTGGATGGACGCACGTTTCGGAATTACCACATTCCTCATCAGCATCCTCTACTTGCAGCAAAACTATCAACCAATTATCAGAATAAATTCAGGCAGTTCACTAAACCCAAAAGTGAGCCACACTTGAACCTTCCGAAAAAAGGTTTAAACGATAGCCGGCTTATGCCGAAATCAATTCATACAAACATATCTCTTTTCCTTTGCCACCGTCAAATCATCGATTTGAGTGCAGTTGGCTGGGGTTATTTTTCTTTATATAGTTATAGCAGTTGGCTGGGGTTATTTTCTTTATATAGAAAATTTTGTCAAAATTTTATGTCTATAGAAAATTTTATCAAAATTTTATTTCTATAGAAAATTTTGTCAAAATTGTATGTCTATAGAAAATTTTGTCAAAACTTACTTCTATAGAAATTGTTTTTCAAAATTTACTTCTATAGAAATTTTGTCAAAATTTTATTTCTCTAAAAAAACTTTTGTAAAAATTTATTTCTCTAAAAAAAAAACTTTTGTACAAATTTTATTTCTATAGAAAATTTGTCAACATTGTTTTCTATAGAAAATTTTCTCAAAATGTTGTTCTATAGAAATTGTTTTTCAATTTTTTTTTTTTATAGAAAATATTGTCAAGATGTTTTTGTTTTGACTAAAATTATTCAAAAAATTTTTTTATAGAAATTTTTTTTTTTAAATTGTATTTCTATAAAAATTGAAGTATATCTTAGTTGGAGAGAAATATTTTGCAAAATCTACCAAAATATCAAGAATTCTACCAAACAGTAAAAAAAATCTAGCATTTTTGGTAGAATTCTACCAACTGTGGCAACCGTGACTACTGTGGTTCATATTTAGGGATCACTGTAAATAGGACGAATACTGAGATTACGTGTTTAATTTAAAGTTGATTGGATGAAAAATGTGTCATGAAGTCACTACTGGGGATTATATATAGCCATGGACCAAGGAAATCGTTAGATTTCCCCAGATGATCATTTTATATTGGGGCTAAATTTAATTATGGTTAGCGGTTTATAATCGTGCACCGATATAGACCAATTTCTGTATGGTATTTAGAGAAGCCATATTGACTTCATAACATCAAGGGTCAAATTTAAATGGGGGCCCAGATGGCTACACTTAAAGAAAATTTCATTAAAATTGAGCCAATGATATTTTCTCATTGATACAAAGAAATATTTGCATTAGGGGAATGAAAAATTTCATTAATAATACGAAACAAAAGTTTCTTTGTAATAATGAACATTTTCGTAATATTTACCAATTTGTTTCGTTGGCGATTTTTGTAATGACATTTTTCGTGAAGCTTTTTCTACCAGTGTAAGGAGTTCAAATCAGGGGTTCAGATTATATGGGTGCTAAACATACGAGTACATACATTGCATACAAAGGATTGTGGGTTCATTCTCAGTTTCGACCGAGCACTCATTGATACCACAATGGATTGATTAGTCTAAATGAACTTGAAATATAGGGCTGCCACCTAACGTAACCTAACCCAGGTGTGGTCCGATATAATCCATTTGCAATTTCGTACGACCTACATTAATAATGAACTACTTGGGAAAAGTTTCAAATCAATTTATTGATTCGTTCAAAAGTTACCGGACGGACGGACAGACATGGCTAGATTCAAATTTCTACCAAGACCAAGAATATAAAGAGTTTTCCATTCAAAAGAGTTATTTTGGTAAACTTACCCGAATAATTTTGCCAAAATGCTCCGGTGGCCATCAAATCAATGCCAGGATAAGTCCATTGACCTTTACCATTGGCTGCCGCAGCAGCAGCTGCTGCCGCCGCAACGGCCAAACTATTTTCGGCAGCATGCGATGAAGGTGGACGATTACTATCACGATCCGATGAACGACGTTCATCATGATCATCGCGTTCATTTAGACGATCCGATGATGAATGACGATCACTGTCACTGGGATGAAGATGATGTAGCTGAGGCTGTGATGATGGTAAATCTTCGGCACTGCGCGATTCATGATCCGATTGAGGTTCACGTTTAAAACTAGGACTTTCTGAATGGGGGCGCAATGAATGTGCTGGCTGTTGTTGGAGGTGAAGACGATTATCGCTGCTATTTTCGGCGGCTGACAAATGCAAATTGTTGTTGGTATTTGTGTTGTTGTTGTTATTGTTATTAGTATTGTGGGAATTTAAAGAGGAGATTGATGATTTATCAGACTTTTCACTTTGTTTGCCATCCTGATCTATGAGGGTAAAGGGAAAGTAGAAGAAGAAGAAGAAACAGAGGACGCTATGTTGGTTAAAAAGGAGGTTATACAGAGAGAAACAAAACAAAAAGTTAAACACGCATTAGGGCGTACTTAATTTTATTGGAGGTTTGTTTTTTTGGATGAAGGAGTTAAGGGGTATTGATTTTTTTTTTCAAATTTCAATGAGGTCTTTACATTTTTTTTTTAGAAAGATTAAATATTTTTTTTGTGAAATTTACCTTGATCCGATTTACGAGTTAGATCCGTAATACTGCCACTATGTTTACTATGCATCGAGGCTGAATCAATCGATCGGACCTCATCATTGATGCTGCCAACATTTGCCGATGCTGATGATGAATTGTTGTTGTTGTTGTTGTTGCTACTGGCATTATTGCTGCTACTGTTATTGTTGCCATTACCATTTGCATTATTGTTATTACCACCGGAGTTGCCTCCACCAGACGATGACGATGCATTGGGTGATTTTCGTTTACCACCCTCCATTTGCTGTTGATAGCGAATGCGCAATTTACGCTCACGTCTATAGCGTTTTTGATATAAAACTAAAATGAGATGAAGGCAAAATTTATGTTGAATGCAATTTGATACTTTTTTTCTTCTCGAAATGCTGGATAATAGCTGGAGACCACGAAGGACGAACAAACATCACATTAAACGAGGACATAGCTACATATAAAATAGTACTTGTCTCGAATGAATGGATGGATGGATTTTCAATGCAATCGATCATATTTCTTTGGTAATCTTGAAAAAAAAAAACAACACTTGATATCGTATCGTATTGTAGTTTAGATAGGGTTTTTATTGTTGTAGTCGATTGAAAGATGCCAGTATAATTTATTAGTAAATATTCCGTCAGTTTGTGTGTGGTCAGTTTTAATGAAATCCAAAATGGAATGTGACAAGAGACCGTTATTGGCAATGAAGCCGAAGTGATTTTGAGCAAATTGTGAAAAAGGGCTATGTCCTAGGGACAAATAGGGGCTGGGTCAATTAATTAGGTTAACAGTCATAAGATTGGATATAAATACTTAAATAGGTAAATAGCCTGGTAAATTCGAAATCATAGGTAATGCCAGAAAACTTCGATTTATTATTATTGTCAGTAATTATCCTTAACAAAAAAGGCCGATTAAATACGTATATAATTCAGTTTAAAGTTTCTATAGAAATAAAATTTTGACAACATTTTCTATAGAAGTAAAATTTGGAAAAAAATTTCTATAGAAATAAAATTTTGGCAAAATTTTCTATAGAAATAAAATTTTGACAAAATTTTCTATAGAAATAAAATTTTGCCAAAATTTTCTATAGAAATAAAATTTTGACAAAATTTTCTATAGAAATAAAATTTTGACAAAAGTGTCTATAGCAATAAAATTTTGACAAAATTTTCTATAGAAATAACATTTTGACAATGTTTTCTATAAAAATAAAATTTTGGCAGATTATTTTTGGCTCGAGTGGCAACCATGATTATGAACCGATATCATATGCTGAGACCATGTACCAAATTTCAACCGGATCGGATGAAATTTGCTTCTCTTTGAGGCTCCGCAAGCCAAATCTGTGGATCGATTTATATGGGGGCTATATATAATTATGGACCGATATGGACCAATTCCTGCATGGTTGTTGGATACCATATACTAACACCACGTACCAAATTTCAACAGGATCGGATGACTTTTTCTCCTCTAAGAGGCTCGGAGTTCAAATCTGGGGATCGGTTTATATGGGGGCTATAAATAATTATGGGCCGATGTGGACCAATTTTTGCATGGTTGTTAGAGACCATATACTAACACCATGTACCAAATTTCAGCCGGATCGGATGAAATTTGCTTCTCTTAGAGCAATCGCAAGCCAAATTTGGGGGTCCGTTTATATGGGGGCTATACGTAAAAGTGGACCGATATGGCCCATTTGCAATACCATCATAACAACTACTTGTGCCAAGTTTCAAGTCGATAGCTTGTTTCGTTCGGAAGTTAGCGTGATTTAAACAGACGGACGGACATGCTCAGATCGACTCAGAATTTCACCACGACCCAGAATATATATACTTTATGGGGTCTTAGAGCAATATTACGATGTGTTACAAACGGAATGACAAAGTTAATATACCCCCATCCTATGGTGGAGGGTATACAAATCAATTAAAATCGAAAAAATTCTTCTGGTTTAGTTAGAATTAAACTAATTTGTATGTCATTGAAATTTTACTGCCAGTTAGTTCATAAAATTTTTGAGACATACTTGGAATAAAGAAAAAATCGTTGGGCTGAGGAAAAATTCTTACAAAATTTTAAAAATAAACTAAAACAAAATAAAATTTTTCCAATAAATATTAGTTTATTTTAGCATCAGTTTTAAAATAGACTTTTTTCTTGTGTATGAAAATACAACATAAAATGACTTTATTTAAAATTTTCCACTTAAGAGCTCACCAAAATGTTCCCAGCAAATTTTGCGATAAAGACTTCCTGGCCATTAATAAAAAAAATAATTAAAATAAAAAAACTCCAACACAAAACTCCTTTCAATATCTCTACAATCCATTTCAAAATCCATGATATCTGCGTTTCGAGTCTATTAGATGTCATCGAAAATAAAAATCCCACAAACAAACAATAAGAGTAGATGGATTTCAAGAAAATCAGCACAAAAAAAGGCGATTTCTTAGGAATCAAGGCATGATAGACTTCATATGAATTCATAGAGAAAATAAACTGTATTAGTCGTTTTATTATTTTTTTTTTCGTTCAAATTTTATCTTCATTGCTAGGCTTTCCTTCGATTTTTCGATGACAATGTTAGGCTTGAATGATTCGGTATTATGGAGGCCTTTAATATAAAATGACACACCTAAATGGCATAATCACTCAAGTGAAGCTCAGGAGGTCTACAATACCATCTGTCTGTCTGTCTGTCTACGTGTGTGATTTGTGCAAAAAACGTCGTTTTTTTTCAAACAATTCTGTGAACAACAAATGGCAAAATTACGATGGGATCGTTGTAAAAGCAAAAAATTATTTTGTTCCCCATTGCAATTGTAATACAAGCATGGAATTCTAGGTATTCTGGAGGTGGAGTAGAAAATAGAGATAGAAATAAAATTAAACAACAATTCTATGTTTTCATTTCATTTGCCTTAGTTTATTAGGTTTTTTTTGAGCGGCATGCAATTTTTTATGGGGTTTGTTCTATGGTTCGTGTATGGAGAATAAAACCTTGTGCATTAAGGTTTGTCATTATCGACAATTGCATATATCAACGCATTTGCCTCCACCCATTTGAAGGGAAGATCCATTAAACCAAAGACAATATCGGTAAGCAGTCATATGCCACCATTATAATGGATGTTATTGTAATGTAAGCTATTTCCTGAAAATTTAATTTAAATTCCCAACAAATATAATAGAATTAATTTCTATTACATTTGTGAATTAATTAAAAATATTATAGGTTAAATTAATTTTAATAATAAATTAATTTTCATTTCAAGCTCAAGGTCTTGAAATTATTATAAATAAAAACGATCGAAGATAATCTAATTAAACTATTAATTTAATTTAATTTTACTTATTTTAAGTTAATTTTATTTTATTTAATTAAGTTTAATTTAGCGACTTTTTAGTTTAATGTTTTGTGTTTTTTAATTAAATGTAATTTTCTGTTAATTTTACCCTTAATTCTAAATTATTTTTTTTTTTTTAATTTATTTAAGTTAAATTTTATTAATTTTTATTCGATTTAATTTATTATTAATAATACATATGAATAATTAAACTATTCATAAATAATTCAAAATTAATTTTCTATTAATTTTACCCTAAATTCTAATTTTAATTTAATTTAGTTAAATTTTATTGATTTTTTATTTGACTTGAAGAGTTAGAAATATTAACAATTAAATTATTCATCAAACCTTACTAACATAAGGTTATTTTGGTAATTTTATTTATTTTAAATTAATTTTTTTATTTAATTAATTTAAATTTAGAGATTTTTAAAGTTAATGTTTTGTGTTTTTATAATTAAATTTAATTTTTTGTTAATTTAACCTTAATTCTAAATTCATTAATTTCATTATATTAAATTTTATTAATTTTTATTCGATTTATTTTATTATAAATAAAACATATGAATAATTAAACTATTCATAAATAATTCAAATTTACTTTGCTATTAATTTTACCCTAAATTCTAACTTTAATTTAATTTAGTTAAATTTTATTGAGGTTTTATTTGATTTGAAGAGTTAGAAATATGAACAATTAAATTATTCATCAAACCTTACTAATAATATAAGGTTATTTTTGTAATTATTTTTTTACTTTTATTTATTTTAAGTTAATTTTATTTTATTTAATTTATTTTAATTTAGGGATTTTTTAAATTTAATGTTTAATGTTTTTTTTTAATTTTTCATTTTTCTGTTAATTTTACCCTTAATTCTAAACTCGATTTTATAAATATAAAATTAAATAAAATTTTATT
Organism: Haematobia irritans; assembly: GCF_050003625.1. Lineage (NCBI taxonomy): Eukaryota > Metazoa > Arthropoda > Insecta > Diptera > Muscidae > Haematobia > Haematobia irritans. Next base: position 145,955,222 of record NC_134398.1, on the reverse strand, counting down.
AATTTTTATTCGATTTATTTTATTATTAATTATACATATGAATAATTAAAATATTCATAAATCATTTTTTTAATTTAATTTAGTTAAATTTTGTTGATTTTTATTTGACTTATTTTATGAATAATTCATCAAACCTTACTAAAATAAGATTATTTTTTAATTTAATTTTTTTGAATTAAAATTAATTTTTTTAATCTATAATTTTACCCCTAATTTGCATTTCAAATCTATTTTAAAATTAATTTACTTAAATTTAATCGAACTTTATTTTCTTTATTGTATTTTATTATTAAATATATCTTTTTTGTTAATTAATTTAAATTTAACGATTTTTAAATTTAATATTTTGTGATTTTTAATTAAATTTAATTTTCTGTTAATTTTACCCTTAATTCTAAATTCGATTTTTTAATTTAATTAAATTAAATTTTATTAATTTTTATTCGATTTATTTTATTATTAATAATACATATGAATAATTAAACTATTCATAAATAATTCAAATTAAATTTTCTATTAATTTTACCATGAATTCTAATTTTAATTTAATTTAGTTAAGTTTTATTGATTTTTCCTTTGACTTGAAGAGTTATAAATATTAACAATTAAATTATTCATCAAAACTTAATAATATAAGGATATTTTTGTAACTTAATTTTTTAAATTTAATTTATTTTATGTTAATTTTATTTTATTTTATTAATTTTAATTTAGCGTTTTTTTTTTAATTTAATATTTTGTGTTTTTTTAATTAATTTTATTTTTCTGTTAATTTTACTCTTAATTCTAAATTCGATTTTTTAAAGTTAATTAAATAAAATTTTATTAATTTTTATACGATTTATTTTATTATTAATTATACATATGAATAATTAAATTATTCATAAATATTTTTTTTAATTTAATTTAGTTAAATGTTTTTGATTTTTATTTGACTTATTTTATGAATAGTTATAAATATTAACAATTAAATCATTCATCAAACCTTACTAAAATAAGGTTATTTTTTAATTTAATTTTTTAAGCTAAAATTAAATTGTTAATCTATAATTTTAGCCCTAATTTTAATTTCAAATCTATTTTAAAATTAATTAACTTAAATTGAATCGAGCACTATTTTCAGTTTTGTTTTTTATTATTAAGTATATTTTTTGTTAAATGTAAATTAACCTAACATAATCTAACCTACCTTCAATTCTTATTCAATTTCTTTAATTTAATTTTTTAAATTTAATTTAGTTAAACATTTAATTTAAATTAAAAATATTATATTAAAAACAATACATAATCTTAGTTAATCTATAATTTTACCCCTAATTTTAATTTCAAATCTATTTTAAAATTAATTAACTTAAATTGAATCGAGCACTATTTTCATTTTTGTTTTTTTATTATTAAGTATATTTTTTGTTAAATGTAAATTAACCTAACATAACCTAACCTACCTTTAATTCTTATTCAATTTCTTTAATTTAATTTTTTAAATTTAATTTAGTTAAACATTTAATTTAAAGTAACAATATTATATTAAAAACAATACATAATCTTAGTAAAATTAAACTGGCTGATAAAAAAGTACTTTAGAATTAGAGGTAAAATTAGAAGAAAATAAAATTTTTTTTATTCCAAAATATTTTTAATTATCTCTGTTTATAATTATTAATAAAATATTTTATTTTATTAATAATTATAAATATAAATAATTAAACTATTCATGAATAATATAAATTTTATTTTCTTTTAATTTTACCTCTATAAATTTTATTTTCTTTATATTTTACCTCTAACTCTAAATTCATGTTTTATCAGTCAATTTAATTTAACTAAGATTATGTAATTTTTTAAAATTTAATATTATTAATTAAAATAATATTTTAATCTTTTACCTTTACCCTTATTTAATTATAAAATTAATTTAAATTTCGTATAAATTTATTTTAGTTATTTTATTTTGAATTTATTTCAATTTATTTTATATTGTATTTTTATATATTTCTTTTATTAAGTTTTCATTAATTCTTTTTTATGAAAAAAAAACTCATCTTAAGTTACAATCTTATCCTGCCATTCAGTTCATTGATTTTGCAACAAAATGATTTCGACCATTAAAGGAGTTTTTTTATGTCGACATGGCGAGACAGACAGACGGACAGATGAGATTTTGCCCATAAACCAAAACGGCTTATCCTTTGAATTATACTAACCAACAATTCAACCATTCAATCTTTTTTTGTTTTTCTATGGAAATACAATCGCATTCAAGTGTTACTAACTAATCAAATGATATTAAATTTATTCAAATAAAATATTTCAGTTGAAAAAATACAAGATGATAAAATACAGAAAACATGGCAAAATGGGGATCAAGAAAAAAAAAAACAAACACAAATGATTGGACAAAAATGAGGTAGGTTCTAACAAGTTGGTGATGAGGAGATTTTACAGGAAGAATAAGTCACAAAATATTTTGTTTTCCGGAACGAAGAAAGACTAAAATAAAATACTAGACCAGCAATTTTCCTTACCATATTTTTTTAAATTTTAATATGTATTTAAATTTTTTTTTTTAATTTATTATTTTAAATATTTTTGTTTTATTTTAATATTGTAAAAGCTTTTTCAAAATATTTCTAAAGAACAAATATTTTAAAAAGTTTGAATACTTTTTTTAACAGATTGCACACAAAAAAGTAAAACGGAACCGGTTTTTTTTAAATACTACAAACTATTATTTTTTAATTAAATCTCTTAATTTTTTATTAAATCTTTTAATTAAAAAAATCCAAAAAAACATCTTCGTCTACTCAATACTGAAGAAATTTTTCTTCATTTAAAAATCCGACATTTTTTCTCTTTTTCTACCAAAGATACTAAATAACACAATTTAAAGTTCCACAGAAAAAAATTTCACGAAATTTTTTCCAATTAAAGTCTTAAATGAATTTTAACAAATATTCAATTAAAAATTTAATTGATTCAACAAATTTTTTTAAATTGGAACAAAAATCAATCCAAACAAATTAATAGTATAAATTATTTTTTTACTTGGATAAATGTTTCAATTAATTTTTTAAATTGATACTATCATTTTTGTGATTGAAGATATTTCAATTAAAAAATTAATTGGATCAATTAACCCTGGAAAGTCATACTTATTTTTCGTTTCGTTTTCATTTTGGCTACGGCTTATTTCAAAGCGCTATAAATTGCATCATGGACAAAAATGAGAACCAAAATTGGGTTTATTTTCTTATTCAATTTGTTTTTAATCAGTACAAAACAAAAATGCATAAAATGGTTGAATTAGTATAACTTAAAGTTATCATTTCCCAATCGACCAGCATCGAGCATTTTAGATCGAAAATGAAATTATGTGTCATCATTTTGACGAAGGATGACTGCCTAGGGTTAATTTCGTGATAGAATCAGAAAAATAAAATTTTGTGTGCCTAAAGAACAAATATTTTAAAAAAATTTACTTATTTTTTTATAACAAACTGCAGACAAAAAAGTATTTTTTCGGCAACCAATTGTTTTATTTACTATAAATTATATTCTTTTTAATTAAATCTCTTAATTTGTTATCAAATCTCTCAATTAAAAAAAATCCAAAAGAACTTTTTCGTCTACTCAATACTGAAGAATGTTTTCTCTTCATTTAGAAAATCAGACGTTTTTTCTCTTTTTCTACCAAAGATATTAAATAACACAATTTAATGTTGCATTAAGCGCGGAACTTTTAACTCATGCACTCACTGATAGATCGAGACATCAGCCAAGTCAAGTAACACAAAAAAAAACAAACAAAAAAAAAAGAAATGCAACGCATCACCGAGTCCAAGGAGACAATTGTCAAAGACAAAGGAAGGAATTGACTTCATACCTCCCGCCAAGGAGATTGCTGTATAAAGAGATATAGTCTTAGTTTGCCTTCTTTCGGTTTGTATTCGCTTAGGTCGTTTAACATCATTCGATGATATCAGGTGTCATTATGGGCCATTATTTGAGTCAATTTGAATTATAAACACTTCAGTGAAGAAGGAATACAAATGTGACATATCAACTTTTACTAAATGCGACTTTTTTCTCTGCATAGATATATGGAGGAGATTTCTAAAGAAGTCACTGTGAAGATGACATAACAACACTCGAACAAAAAACCTAACAAAATATACACTCAAGTTAAAATGTCTATTAATTTTTATAAAAATATAATATTCCACTAGTAAACCGTATTATATGAAAACAAGTATATACGGCCGTAAGTTCGGCCAGGCCGAAGATTATGTACCTTCCACCATGGATTGCGTAGAAACTTCTACTGAAGACTGTCATCCACAATCGAATTACTTGGGTTGCAGTAACACTTGCCGATGGCAAGGTATCTTAAAACTTCCTAACACCGTAATATATACCACATAGTATATACGTGGTATATATCAAACTAAAAAGGCCGATTAAATACGTATATAACTAAGTTTAAAGTTTCTATAGAAATAAAATTTTGACAAAATAAAATTTTGACAACATTTTCTATAGAAGTAAAGTTTGGAAAAAATTTTCTATAGAAATAAAATTTGTTTTGTTTTGTTATTGTTGGTTTTGTTCTTTAAGCATTGTTGTTGTTTTTTATTTCAGCTTAAAACCATACATTGACTAAACTACAAGAGTAGCTTAACCAACAGAGGAAAAGAATGTTTGTCAAATTTATTTGGGCAAAGCCCTATAGACTGCAAGATGGTTGGATGGACGCACGTTTCGGAATTACCACATTCCTCATCAGCATCCTCTACTTGCAGCAAAACTATCAACCAATTATCAGAATAAATTCAGGCAGTTTATTAAACCCAACAAAAACCACACTTGAACCCTCCGAAAAAAGGTTTTACATTGATAGCCGGCTTATGCCGAAATAAATTCGAAACAAACATATCTCTTTTCCTATGCCACTGTCAAATCATCGATTTGAATTCACAAATAAAATTTGGAAAAAATTTTCTATAGAAATAAAATTTGGAAAAAATTTTCTATAGACATAAATTTGGAAAAAATTTTCTATAGAAATAATATTTTGACAAAATTTTCTATAGAAATAAAATTTGGAAAAAATGTTCTATAGAAATAAAATTTGGAAAAAAATTTCTATAGAAATAAAATTTTGACAAAATTTTCTACAGAAATAAAATTTGAAGACAATGTTTCTATAGAAATAAAATTTTGACAAAATTTTCTATAGAAATAAAATTTTGGACAAAATTTTCTATAGAAATAAAATTTTGACAAAATTTTCTATAGAAATAAAATTTTGACAAAATTTTCTGTAGAAATAAAATTTTGACAAAATTTTCTATAGAAATAAAATTTTGACAAAATTTTCTATAGAAATAAAATTTTGACAAAATTTTCTATAGAAATAAAATGTTGACAAAATTTTCTATAGAAATAAAATTTTGACAAAATTTTCTATAGAAATAAAATTTTGGTAGATTATTTTTGGCTCGAGTGGCAACCATGATTATGAACCGATATGGACCAATTTTTGTGTGATTGGGGATCGGCTATATATAACTATAGACCGATATGCACCAATTTTGGCATGGTTATTAGCGGCCTTATACTAACACCACGTTGCAAATTTCAACCGGGGGCTATATATAATTATGGGCCGATGTGGACCAATTTTTGCATGTTCATTAGAGAACATATACCAACACCATGTACCAAATTTCAGCCGGATCGGATGAAATTTGCTTCTCTTAGAGGCTCCGCAAGCCAAATCGGGGGATCGGTTTATATGGGGGTTATATATAATTATGGACCGATGTGGACCATGTACCGAATTTCAGCCGGATCGGATGAAATTTGGTTCTCTTAGAGGCTCCGCAAGCCAAATCGGGGGATCGGTTTATATGGGGGCTATATGTAATTATGGACCGATATGGACCAATTTTTGCATGGTTGTTAGAGACCATATACCAACACCATGTACCAAATTTCAGCCGGATCGGATGAAATTTGCTTCTCTTAGAACAATCGCAAGCCAAATTTGGAGGTCCCTTTATATGGGGGCTATACGTAAAAGTGGACCGATATGGCCCATTTGCAATACCATCCGACCTACATCAATAACAACTACTTGTGCCAAGTTTCAAGTCGATAGCTTGTTTCGTTCGGAAGTTAGCGTGATTTCAACAGACGGACGGACGGACATGCTCAGATCGACTCAGAATTTCACCACGACCCAGAATATATATACTTTATGGGGTCTTAGAGAAATATTTCGATGTGTTACAAACGGAATGACAAAGTTAATATGCCCCCATCCTATGGTGGGGGGTATAAAAATATCACCAAAATATATCCATTTGATTGAAGCTGAAATTTTGTTCAATTAAAAAAATAATTGATACAATTAACTTTTGTAGTCAAAAGTAAATCGGAGAAATTACGTTCAATAAATTGGAGCACATAAGGGGGTTTTCAAGAAATCAGACGTTTTCAAGGAGACAAATGGTTTAACTAAATTTCTAAAAAAAATCAATCCCACAAATACAGTAGCCCAAGCATTTGACTTGCAAGCGCCTTTGAAAAACTATAAGATTTTCAAATTTGCATTCCAAATGGACACTGTCGGTATTTTCATGGGACTTTTTTTGTTGCTCAAATGCAATCGCAAAACGTGCTATCTCCTGACCATTCATTATTCGATTAGTTTTTCCCCTCGCTTTTCTTTGTTATTTGCATAAATTCAATTAGTTCGACGTCTTGTAGATCTCCGCTAGGAAAAACTATGTAAATGTATATTAGGTTTGTTGAACTTACCTCTTAACTTCCTTTCATCAACTAATTGCCTTTCTAATGAATCTTTGACTTCACGTTCACGTAAAACATCCATTTTTAATTCAGCTGAAATGAAAAAAATAAGAACAAGAAAACAAAACAAGCATTAGAAAATCAATAGCTAACAGTAATAAAAAAAATTTTAAAAGGAAAACAGGAAACAAAAAATTTTACAAATGCCAATTTTACCCTTTGAATGACTATCATTTTTTTATTTTCAAATTCAAAAAAGTTTTCAATATTTGTACACCCATCTTACCTTTTTCATAGGTGATTTGTCGTTCCTGTTGTCTAGCATTATCTGCCGCCACCTTTAGCAAACTTTGAATATTTCTCAATAAGGTTTCCGTTGACGAAGGTAGACCAGGATCCATGGCTAAGGGGCCCAAATTAATGGCTCCTGCGGCCAAGGCAGCTGCCGCTGTTGTAGCATCTGTTGCTGCCAATTGGAGAGCTTCATTTGGTGTTAAAGCTCCACCATTTCCAGAGCCTGGTACAACACCCGTTGGGCCATTTACAGCCCCATTTGCTGCTGCAGCAGCCGCTGCCAATTGCGAGTAATTTAAAGCACGTTGATGCTGTAGTACAGCAACCGCAGCAGCATTCTGTGAGGGGGAACCATGTTGTAACACTGAATGTGAACCATCACGATCGGTTAGGGAAACAGAGCCGGCTACACGATCTGCCGACGATGTCATTGACGAGGCATTATGGGTTAAACTATGCGGGTGATGGCGTTGCGTGGAAGAAGGTGAAATGTTATCACGTTCTACATCACTTAAGTCTAAAGAGGGAGAAAAGAGGGAATAAAAATATAAAACCAAATTCTATGACCATATCTTTGAAAATTTCTTAACATTTTCTCTGATAATTTCATCAATTTTTTATATGAGTTTTCTCAAAATTTTCTATGAAAATTAAAACAAGAACAAATTTATGACAATTTCGTAAAATTTCCATGAAAATTATGAATATTTGCTATGAAAATTTCAATGGAAAATATTCTTACCTTCAACATCTTTCACCATTCGATCATCGATATCGGAAACATTATCATCACTCATGTTTTCAATATCTTCATCGTCAATATTGCGGCCATTACCACCGCTCATATCACCACCAGCTCCACTGCGACCACTCGTTCTCTCTACGCTATCATCTCGTACTGAATGCGCTGGTGAATGTATATCACTGCGTTCACTACGCTCATCACAATTACTGCCTTGATCTGTGTTGCCACCTGATTTGGAAAGATTTAAGACGGGACTTTGACGATTGGGTGAACCTTAAAATTTCAAAAAAAAAAAAAAAACAAATTCCCATGAAATAAATAGGATAAGGAAACATATATTTACAAAAAAATATTTGAAAGAATATGAAAACAAATCCTGAAACTTACAATTACGTGAACTTAAGTCTCTGGGTTTCGGCTCAATACTACCAATGGCACCGGCAGCATTTGATCCACCTCCCATTTGTTGACGTTCATCAGTGCGTTCCTCACGTAGTCTGGAATGAGAACACAAAAATAAAAGGGGGTATTATAAAAGTGTTTGCTAAAATTGAATGATTGATTTTTATTATTTTTATTATTTTTATACCCTCCATCATAGGATGGGGGTATATTAACTTTGTCATTCCGTTTGTAACACATCGAAATATTGCTCTAAGACCCCATAAAGTATATATATTCTGGGTCGTGGTGAAATTCTGAGTCGATCTAAGCATGTCCGTCCGTCCGTCCGTCCGTCCGTCCGTCCGTCTGTTGAAATCACGCTAACTTCCGAACGAAACAAGCTATCGACTTGAAACTTGGCACAAGTAGTTGTTATCGATGTAGGTCGGATGGTATTGAAAATGGGCCATATCGGTCCACTTTTACGTATAGCCCCCATATAAAGGGACCCTCAGATTTGGCTTGTAGAGCCTCTAACAGAAGCATATTTCATCCGATCCGGCTGAAATTTGGTGTATGGTGTTGGTATATGGTCTCTAACAACCATGCAAAAATTGGTCCATATCGGTCCACTTTTACGTATAGCCCCCATATAAACGGACCCCCAAATTTGGCTTGCGATTGCTCTAAGAGAAGCAAATTTCATCCGATCCGGCTGAAATTTGGTATATGGTGTTGGTATATGGTCTCTACCAACCATACAAAAATTGGTCCACATCGGTCCATAATTATATATAGTCCCCATATAAACCGATCCCCAGATTTGGCTTGCGGAGCCTAAAAGAGAAGCAACTTTCATCCGATCCGGCTGAAATTTGGTACATGATGTTGGTATATGGTCTCTAACAACCATGCAAAAATTGGTCCATATCGGTCCATAATTATATATAGCCCCCATATAAACCGATCCCCAGATTTGGCTTGTGGAGCCTCTAAGAGAAGCATATTTCGTCCGATCCGGCTGAAATTTGGTACATGGTGTTGGTATATGGTCTCTAACAACCGTGCAAAAATTGGTCCACATCGGTCCATAATGATATATAGCCCCCATATAAACCGATCCCCAGATTTGGCTTTCGGAGCCTAAAAGAGAAGCAAATTTCATCCGATCCGGCTGAAATTTGGTACATGATGTTGGTATATGGTCTCTAACAACCATGCAAAAATTGGTCCATATCGGTCCATAATGATATATAGCCCCCATATAAACCGATCCCCAGATTTGGCTTGTGGAGCCTCTAAGAGAAGCATGTTTCATCCGATCCGGCTGAAATTTGGTACATGGTGTTGGTATATGGTCTCTAACAACCGTGAAAAAATTGGTCCACATCGGTCCATAATTATATATAGCCCCCATATAAACCGATCCCCAGATTTGGCTTGCGGAGCCTAAAAGAGAAGCAAATTTCATCCGATCCGGCTGAAATTTGGTACATAATGTTGGTATATGGTGTCTAACAACCATGCAAAAATTGGTCCACATCGGTTCATAATTATATATAGCCCCCATATAAACCGATCTCCAGATTTGGCTTGCAAAGCCTCAAAGAGAAGCAAATTGCATCCGATCCGGCTGAAATTTGGTACATGGTATTGGTATATGGTTTCTAACAACCATGCAAAAATTGGTCCACATCGGTCCATAATTATATAAAGCGCCCATATAAACCGATCCCCAGATTTGGGTTGGGGAGCCTCAAAGAGAAGCAAATTTCATCCGATCCGCCTGAAATTTGGTACATGATATTGGTATATGGTCTCTAACAACCATGCAAAAATTGGTCCACATCGGTTCATAATTATATATAGCCCCCATATAAAACGTCCCCAGATTTGGCTTGCGAAGTCTCCAAGGGAAGCAAATTTCATCCAATCCGGTTGTAATTTGGAACATGGTGTTAGTATATCATCTTTAACAACCGTGCCAGAATTGGTCCATATCGGTCCATAATTATATATAGCCCCCATATAAAACGTTCTCCAGATTTGACCTCCGGAGCCTCTTGGAGGAGCAAAATTCATCCGATCTGGTTCAAATTAGGAACGTGGTGTTAGTATATAGTCGCTAACAACCATATCAAAATTGGTCCAATCACACAAAAATTGGTCCATATCGGTCCATAATCATGGTTGCCACTAGAGCCAAAAATAATCTACCAAAATTTTTTTCTATACAAAATTTTGTCAAAATTTTATTTCTATAGAAAATTTTATCAAAATTTTATTTCTAGAGAAAATTTTGTTAAAATATTATTCGGTTCATAATAAAATTTTCATCATTGTCAAAATTTTATTTCCATAGAAAATTTTGTTCAAATTTTATTCGGTTCATAATCATGGTTGCCACTCGAGCCAAAAATAATCTACCAAGATTTTATTTCTATAGAAATTTTGTCAAAAGTTTATTTCTATAGAAAATTTTGTTAAAATTTTATTTCTGTAGAAATTTTTGTCAAAATTTTCTTTCTATAGAAAATTTTGTCATACAATTTAGAAGATGGTGTTAGGAGGTTTTAAGATGCCTTGCCATCGGCAAGCGTTACCGCAACTTAAGTAATTCGATTGTGGATGGCAGTGTTTAGAAGAAGTTTCTACGCAATCCATGATGGAGGGTACATAAGCTTCGGCCTGGCCGAACTTACGGCCGTATATACTTGTTTTATTTATTTATTTATTTTTTTTTATTATTTTTTATTTATTTTTTTTTAATTTTCTTTAGGTTTTTTTTTGTTTACCTTTCCAAATGTTTCACAATATCCTCATAGGCAGCTCGACAATTTTCCCATATTCCTGATCGGGCCAAAGCATCCATGTTTGCTGCTGACATACCACTTTGTGCTGCAGCTTTTAACATTTGACTATCAGGCCTAGCATGAAGGCCATGTGGTGGCATACCGGGTGACATTAAAGCTGATCCGGGATGATGATTCATTTGCATAAATGCCATGTGATTTATAGGCGGGGGATTGTAACCATTTGCAAGAAGTGGGGATTTCATATCTAAAATGAAATAAGAATAAAGGGTTAGGATTAAAAAAAAATAATAATAATAAAATTATCATAGCAAAAATGTATTAGGTTAGGTATAGTGACAGCCCGATGTACACACAAAGAAAATTTCATTAAAATTGAGCCAACGAAAATTTTTCATTGATATAACGAAACATTTTCATTAAGACAACGAAAATGTTCGTTAATAGTACGAAACGTTTCGATGACTAACAGAAAATTCGTTATAATAACGAACAATTTCGTTATATCAATGAATTTGTTTCATTGGCTCAATTTTAATGACACATTTCATTAATATAACGAAACTTTTTCTGCCAGTGTATCAGGCTCACTTAGACAATTCAGTCCATTGTGATACCACAGTGGTGAACTTCTCTCTTATCACTGAATGCTGCCCGATTCTATGTTAAGCTCAATGGCAAGGGACCTCGTTTTTATAGACGAGGAAATATCAACAATATTGAGACAAAAATTTTATTTTTGGGGATAAGAAAATAGGCTTAATAATATGCTTTTTAATTTTTTAGCAACCATAAAAATACTATGTTCCTAGAATAAAAAATTTATCGTAGTAAAAATTATGTTGGGGCTAACATAAATAATACCATGAAAAAAATCTTTATTTTTGGGGATAACGTAATACATAGTAGATATTAAAATCTTGCATTTTCAAAAAGGCTTAATATCTGTTTGTTCTCAGAAAAAATATACATTTGGTGGCAAACATAAACATTATCGTGGCAAAAATATATATTTTTGCGAATAACACATTGGGATTGATATTAAATTTCATATTTGAATTAATAATAATAAAATGTCTTTCCTTTTCCCATTTCTCTCTACATATTTCTTCACTACAAAACGACTAAATTTCCACACAATTCCATTATTATTTTAGCAATTTTTTTCAAATGCAATTTTAATCGTTCCTTTGAGGGGCAAGACAAACCTAACAATTCATATGCGTTTGGGAGAAGTTTTTGAAATGTATTAGAGCAAATTCAAAAAAACAAGTTAAAACCTTCAATCACAATTTCAACTGAGAAAATGGCCAGCGGAATGAATTCCATTGCAAAGAAACTTGTATTCATTTCTCATGTGAATGTTGATTTCGATGTGTATCCCTCTTAGCGTTGGCAAGCAGTTAAAAATTGGTAGTAATGTAACCTGCAATTGCCATAGTCATTTCCAGCAAACAAATCAAAAAAATTTTGTTGCGAATGCAACTGCAACAAACATTCATAACGAATGATATGATGGTTGGGTATTTTCTGCACGACTCTTGAACCATTTCCAGAGAGTTTGAGATTTCGTTCAAATCTGTGTTTTCCTGTTGGGAAAATTGTTGCCGCGTTTGCAGTGCTACATGAAGAAATTATAATGGTTCGATACCTATGTTTCCGCACACCGAAAGAAAATGAGAAGGAAATGAATAGAATTTTCAAAAGAAATAAGTTGATAAAATTTTCTATAGAAATATAATTTTGAAACAATTTTCTATAGAAATATAATTTTGAAACAATTTTCCATAGAAAATAAATTTTGAGAAAATCTTCGATAGAAATAAGATTTTGACAAAATTTCCTATAGAAATGAAATTTTGACAAAATTTTCTATAGAAATTAAATTTTAACAAAATTTTCAATAGAAATTAAATTTTGATAAAATTTTCTACAGAAATAAAATTTTTGCAAAATTTTCTATAGAAATAAAATTTTTACCAAATTTTCTATAGAAAAAATTTTGACAAAATTTCTTATAGAAATAATAAATAATAATAGAATAATTATAACAAAATTTTCTATAGAAATAAAATTTTGACAAAATTTTCTGTAGAAATAAAATTTTGACAAAATTTTCTGTGGAAATAAAATTTTGACAAAATTTTCCATAGATATTAATTTTTTTCTATAGAAATGAAATTTTAACAACAATTTCAATAGAAATTAAATTTTCATAAAATTTTCTATAGAAATGAAATTTTAACAACAATTTCAATAGAAATTAAATTTTCATAAAATTTTCTATAGAAATAAAATTTTGAAAATTTTCTTATAGAAATAATAAATAATAATAGAATAATTTTAACAAAATATTCTATATAAATAAAATTTTGGCAACTGTCCTATAGAAATAACATTTGACAAAATCTTCTGTAGAAATAAAATTTTCCATAGAAATTAAATTTTGAGAAAATTTTCGATAGAAATAAGATTTTGACAAAATTTCCTATAGAAATGAAATTTTGACAAAATTTTCTATAGAAATGAAATGTTAACAAAATTTTTAATAGAAATTAAATTTTGATAAAATTTTCTATAGAAATAAAATTTTTGCAAAATTTTCTATAGAAATAAAATTTTTACAAAATTTTCTATAGGAAAAATTTTGACAAATTTTCTTATAGAAATAATAAATAATAATAGAATAATTATAAAAAATTTTCTATAGAAATAAAATTTTGGCAAACTGTCCTATAGAAATAAAATTTTGACAAAATTTTCTGTAGAAATAAAATTTTGACAAAATTTTCCATAGATATTAAATTTTTTCTATAGAAATGAAATTTTAACAACAATTTCAATAGAAGTTAAATTTTCATAAAATTTTCTATAGAAATGAAATTTTAACAACAATTTAAATAGAAATTAAATTTTCATAAAATTTTCTATAGAAATAAAATTTTGAACATTTTCTTATAGAAATAATAAATAATAATAGAATAATTTTAAAAAAGTATTCTATATAAATAAAATTTTGGCAACTGTCCTATAGAAATAACATTTGACAAAATCTTCTGTAGAAATAAAATTTTCCATAGAAATTAAATTTTGAGAAAATTTTCGATAGAAATAAGATTTTGACAAAATTTCCTATAGAAATGAAATTTTGACAAAATTTTCTATAGAAATGAAATGTTAACCAAATTTTCAATAGAAATAAATTTTGATAAAATTTTTGCAAAATTTTCTATAGAAATAAAATTTTTACAAAATTTTCTATAGGAAAAATTTTGACAAAATTTCTTATAGAAATAATAATTAATAATAGAATAATTATAACAAAAATTTCTATAGAAATAAAATTTTGATAAAAAATATAAATAAAATTTTGGCAAACTGTCCTACAGAAATAAAATTTTAACAAAATTTTCTGTAGAAATAAAATTTTCCATTGAAATTAAAACAAAATTTCCTATAGAAATTAAAATTTGACAAAATTTTCTATCGAGATGAAATTTTAACAAAATTTTCAATAGAAATTAAATTTTGATAAAATTTTCTATAGAAATAAAATGTTTGCAAAATTTTCTATTTTGACAAAATTTTCAGTAGAAATAAAATTTTGACAAAGTTTTCCATGGAAATTAAATTTTAAGAAAATTTTCGATAGAAATAACATTTTGACAAAATTTCCTATAGAAATAAAATTTTGATCTTATTTTCTATAGAAATAAAAATTTTACAAAATTTTCTATAGAAATGAAATTTGACAAAATTTTCTATCGAAATGAAATTTTAACAACATTTTCTATAGAAATAATATTTTCTTAAAATTTTCTATAGAAATTAAATTTAGATAAAATTTTCTATAGACATAAAATGTTCACAAACTTTTCTATAGAAATTAAATTTTGAGAAAATTTTCGATAGAAATAAGATTTTGACAAAATTTCCTATAAAAATTAAATTTTGACAAAATTTTATTTCTATAGAAAATTTTGTCAAAAATTTATGTCTATAGAAAATTTTGTCAAAATTTAATAAATAATTTTGTCAAAAGAAATAAAATTTTGACAAAAATTTTTATATTAAAAAAATGACAAACTGTCCTATAGAAATAAAATTTTGACAAAATTTTCAGTAGAAATAAAATTTTGACAAAGTTTTCCATAGAAATTAAATTTTAAGACAATTTTCGATAGAAATAACATTTTGTCAAAATTTCCTATAGAAATAAAATTTTGATCAAATTTTCTATAGAAATAAAATTTTGACAAAATTTTTTATATACAAAAAATTGGCAAACTGTCCTATAGAAATAAAATTTTGACAAAATTTTCAGTAGAAATTTAAATTTTGACAAAGTTTTCCATAGAAATTAAATTTTAAGACATAGAATATAGAAATAACATTTTGTCAAAATTTCCTATAGAAATAAAATTTTGATCAAATTTTCTATAGATATAAAAACTTCACAAAATTTTCTATACAAATGAAATGTTGACCAAATTTTCTATAGAAATGAAATTTTAACAACATTTTCAATAGAAATTAAATTTTGACAAAATTTTCTATAGACATAAAATTTTCACAAAATGTTCTATAGAAATAAAATTTTCACAAAATTTTCTATACACGTAGAAATTAAATGATGATATTTTTTTTATA
The DNA here is from genome assembly GCF_050003625.1 of Haematobia irritans. NCBI lineage: Eukaryota > Metazoa > Arthropoda > Insecta > Diptera > Muscidae > Haematobia > Haematobia irritans. The sequence continues at coordinate 145,939,523 of NC_134398.1, read as the reverse complement.
GAAATACAATTTTGACAAAATGTTCTATAGAAATATAATTTTAAAAAAATTTTCTCAAAAAATAAAATGTTGACAAAATTTTACATAGGAATAAAAATTTCACAAAATTTTCTCTAGAAATGAAATTTTGACAAAGTTTTCCATAGAAATTAAATTTTAACACAATTTTGGATAGAAATAACATTTTGAAAAAATTTCCTATAGAAATAAAATTTTGATCAAATTTTCTATAGAAATAAAAATTTCACTAAATTTTCTATAGAAATGAAATTTTAACAAAATTTTCTATCGAAATGAAATTTTAACAACATTTTCTTAGAATTTTCTATAGAAATAAAATTTTGACAAAATTTGAAAAAAATTTTCTATAGAAATAAATTTTTGACAAAATTTTTGTATAGAAATAAAATTTTGAATCTTTTTTCTCACGTTTGATTAGAAATACGAAGAGACTTCTCGGCGACCCATATTATATATATCTCAAAATAATAACACAAATTTTATTTTTTCCTATGTACTACTCAAATGGAGACTGAAATTCGCATAACAAATGTTAAAAGGCATTTGTTTTGGAGGCATGGATTATCATTGGACTTGAATCTTGCGCATCTGAAACAACATAACTATGGCTTTTTGAATTACCCACAAATAAAAGCAAGAAAATAACAAACCATTTACACAAACCATTCGAATAACCAGAAAGAAATGGAAAATGGCTACATAAGATGATGATTGCAATAATACTGGGGTTTTGTTCCAGTGATGATTGCTTGGTGCTAGCCACATTGCACTCCATCCATATATGAGATATATGACTGATGTCAGTTGAAGTTTCTTGGGAATTGAGTCAAAAGCTTTAAGCAAAACCGAAATGTAATTTTAAATTTAGACCATTATTGATTTACCAGAGAAATTTTTCCAAAGCCAATCAAGCAATTTTTCAATCAAAAGATTGAATTTGTTATTTAAAAAAAATATTCAAATAGTTCGAAAATAAAAAATTAAAATATAAAACTAGCTAATTCCAAACACTAAGAATTTTAGAAAAAATCCTAAAAATAATTAAATAATAAAATTGTTAAAAATAATGTTTTAATAAAATTTGTTCATAAATATTTTTCCTTCTTCAAATTCTAATTAATGAAGACATCATCTACTTCAATGTAACCCGTTTTTCGTATGGCCTTAAGTCTTAGCACAAAAAGACTTTTACAAAAAAAACTACAGTAAAGACCACCTGTATATAAGCCAGAAAATAACAAAATTATCATCACTTACAACACAAATTCATAATCATCATCCTCACTAGTGGGTAGCAGCAAACACAAACACAAACCCAAACAAAAACTGGCTACATTCTTTTTCTTCACATGGTGTTTGCTAACAAAACTGCCGGTATACTGGCCAGGGTGGCAACAAATAATTGCACTTGGCATAGTGCTATGTTGCTGATGTTTCTGCTCGTATAGAACAATTTCTTGTATTCCGTTCAAATGGAATATTTAGTGGCTGCTCTTTTTGTTTTCTGTCTTAACCCTTCCTGCACTATTATTAAGGCCTATCAACCAAAAAAAAATTACTACATTTCTAAATATTTACCAATGTTGTGTCTTCTGTTTGCTATCACCCTTCGAGTTGCAAACAAAATTATTTTATCTCATTTAAGAGAAATATTAGTTGGCGAAGTTTGCAAACAGAAAAAAATAGCGCTAGTCTGGGAAAAAAATGTATTCAAAAAAGTTATGAAAATATTTGCAAATTTTTTATACCAAACATTTTGTTTTCGCGCCAATCATAAACATGATTATACATAATAAAATAAATTAAGAAAAAATACAAAAATAAAATTATATAAAATTTCTTCTGTTGTGCCATTAGTCTCATCAGTTTTGAGTAAATAGAGATATATAAAAAATAAATAAATAAATTATAAAAAATAAATAAAATTAAAAATAAAACACAATAAATAACAGTTCTTTTAAATAGTAATATTACTACACTTGCCAAAAGTTTTTAGTATTTACCCTATTTTTGTTAAAATCCCGTGTAAAAATTGTGGGATCCGATTAGATATGATTAAATCTCAAAATTGGCCAATTTAGATCTAAGCAGATATACCGAGATATGATGAGACAGAATTAGATATAATTATATATAATTCCACATATGACGAGATCTAACATCAGATCCAACTATATATAGGGATAGATCTAATCATATCTAAGACATTAGATCTAGGCCAATATTGAGATCTGATCAGATCTAATTTCATAGTAAATATGTATGATTAGATCTTACCATTTTTCGGATCTACTCACATCCAATTGTATCAATTTAGATCTCTCAATTTGTACTCGGGATATTAAGTTGACATCTGTGTTAGTTCTGGATTAAAACCACTATTTTTTGTTGATGCAATGGCATTTTCTAAATTTTCATAGGATAATTTATTTATTATAGGTGTTTACTATAATAAATAAAGTATCTTATGTAATATAATAATATAAGAAATAATAAAAATAAAAAAAATCAAATTAAAAAAAATGTCTTTATAATTATAATGCTTCCATTGGTCCATCAGTTTTGAATACATAAAAAATAAAATAAATACATAAATGAAAATAAAAATAAAATGAAATAAAATAAAATGAAATAAAATAAAAAAAACGAAAATGAAAATAACAAAAAAATTCATTATACACTTATAAATATATATTACCATTAGTGCTAAATAAAAATAAAACAAAAAGTAAATAAATCAAAATAAAAAAATAAAATAAAATAAATCAATATACCATTAATAAAACTAAATAAAATTTAAATTTCTTTATAAGTAATATTAAAGTTTTAAGTAAATAAAAATGAAATAAAAAATAAATAAAATAAAATAAAACAAAATAAAATAAAACAAAATAAAACAAAATAAAACAAAATAAATATACATTTTAAAATTGAAATATTACAATTTAAAACTGTAATATTACAATTGCTGCCATCAGTTTTTAGTATTCACCCTATTTTATTTTCGCCTGCGCGAGTTTTTTTTTTACCATATTAAAATGACATTTGTGTTAATTTTGGGTTACAGCCCCCTTTTTGGTTGGTACAATGACATTGAGAAAGACATGCGTGTTATGTTTTATTTTGGTCTGCCTATTTTTTTATGGCTATGAGGGTTTTTGCCTTTGGCTAGGCCACAATAGTGGTTCAATTTTTAGGGGTCATAACAAACTAAACCACAAAATATGGTTGAATGGTTAAATTTGCTAGCTATAATCCCTCTAGTAATGGCCGACATAATTGCAATTCAAAGGCATAGTATGAAGCGGGATTATTAGAATACCAAGAACAAATAGCAAATCAACAGAGGATTGAAGCAATTTCATTTATTTTCCTATGAGGAGTTATTTTTATGTTGTTAATTATATTATTATTTATTTTTTATTAATTTATTTATTATTATTATTTTATGTATTATTATTTTTATTAATTATACCCAGCGCCGCACTGTAGAACAGGGTATTATAAGTTAGTGCATATGTTTGCAACACCCCGAAGAAGACGAGATAGACACATGGTGTTTTTGGCAATAATGCTCAGGGTCGGTCCCTGCGACCGTCTGACTGTGAGCACATTTTGGTGACAGTTTAAGTCCAATTGCCTTCAAATTTGGCACAAGTTCCTGTTTTGGGTCAGAATAGCACTCTATTGATTTTGGAAGAAATCGGTTCAGATTTAGTTATAGCTCCCATATATATTTCGCCCGATATGGACTTATATGGCCCCCGAAGCCAGAGTTTTACTCTAATTTGCTTAAAATTTTGCACAAGAAGAACAAATAGTACTATAGTCAAGTGTGCCAAATTTTATTGAAATCGGTTCAGATTTAGATTTAGCTCCCATATATATCTTTCGCCCGATTTTCCGTCATATGCCCACATAGGTCAAAGTTGTAGTCCGATTTATGTGAAATTTTGCACAGGGAGTAGAATTAAAATACTAAATATGCATGCCAAATTTGGTTGAAATCGGTTCAGATTTCTATATAGCTTCCATATATATGTTTTTCCAATTTGGTCAAAAATGGCCAAAATACCCACATTTTCCTTATAAAATCGCACTGCTAAGTCGAAAACTTGTAAAAATTACTCAAATTTCCCTTTATTATTAGAAATATTAGAAATACATATCTATCGACCGATAAATCATAAATACACTTTTGCGGCGTTAGCCGACTTAAATTTTAAGTCTATAGATTATACATTTTGTTCAGATGGAGTCAGATTTAACTGTATGTATTTGGGACAAAAAACTTTATATATATATAGCACACAACACATTTGACGGATTTGACATAGTATCGAAAATGTGGATTTGCAAAGTGGTGCAGGGTATAATATAGTCGGCCCCGCCCGACTTTAGACTTTCCTTACTTGTTTTTTTTTGTTTAAAAACAAAAGTATAATCATATAAAGAACAGAAAACTAACATATTCGTACATAACTATGTATTTCATCAACAAAAGCATAATGAATTCAGTTTTTGTATAAAAATAAAAAAAAAACATTTTTATGATTATATTTAAGTTTTTATTTAAAAATAAAAATAAAGATCTTTAATATTTACGTATGTAATCGGGCAACGATTATCCACAATTTGATCATAAAAATTTTAACGAAATTTTCTATAGAAATGAAATTTTGCAAATATTTTTCCTAGAAATAAAAAATGTTCTATAGAAATAAATTTTTGAAAGAATGTTCTATAGAAAAAAAAATGTGCAAAAATTTTCTACAGATATAAAGTTTTGATAAAGTTTTCTATAGAAATAAAATTTTCACAAAATTTTCTTTAGAAATAAAATGTTCACAAAATTTTCAACAGAAATAAAATTTTGACAAAATTTTCCATGAAAATAAAATGTTGACAAAATTTTCTATGAAAATAAAAATGTGCAAAAATTGTCTACAGATATAAAGTTTTGAAAATGTTTTCTATATAAATAAAATTTCGACAACATTTTCTATGGAAATAAAATTTTGACAAAATTTACTTTGGAAATAAAATTTTCAAAAAATTTTGTATAGAAATAAAATTTTTACGAAATTGTCTATGAAAATAAAAATGTGCAAAAGTTTTCTACAGATATAAAATTTTGAGAAAGTTTTCTATAGAAATAAAAATTTGACAAAATTTTCTTTAGAAATAAAATTTTCACAAATTTTCTCTAGAAATAAAATTTTCACAAAATTTTCTATAGAAATAAAATTTGACAAATTTTCTATAGAAATAAAAATTTGACAAAATTTTCTGTGGAAATAAAATTTTGACAAAACTTTCTATGGAAATAAAATTTTGACAAAATTTTCTATGGAAATAAAATTTTGACAAAATTTTATACAGAAATAAAATTTTAACAAAATTTTCTATAGAAATAAAATTTTCACAAAATTTTCTATGGAAATATAATTTTGAAAAAATTTTCTATAAATTCAATATAAAACATTTCTCTGGAAAAACAAAAAAATTTTCTATAGAAATAAAATTTTGACAAAATTTTCTTTAGAAATAAAATTTTCTGTAGAAATAAAATGTTACAACATTTTCATTAAATTCAATATAAAACATTTCTCTTGAAAAAAAGTATTTCTATTTTATATTAAATACAACAATTTGATCAACAACTTCAAAATATTTTTTTTTAATTTGATAGATTTTTGGTAAAATTTTCTTAAAATTTTGGTGGATTATTTTTGGAACGAGTGGCAACCGTGATACTAATAATGTAGATGTAAATGAGCTATCTCTCTTTTTTCCTGGCTCTAAACTTCTAAACAAACTGCTACTATTCAAAATTTTTGAACGGAGCTAATATCGTCATTTTTGGGGAAAAAACCGCACATGCTATTATTTGAGTAAAAACTCGTCAAAATGCCGATAAATTGGCAGCCCTGATTGTAGGACTTATCATTGTACAACTCTCTTTGGAGCTTCTATGACAAGACTGTAAAGAGACCTATCTATTGAAAATCAGTTGAAATTGAAATAAATAAATAAATTTGTACAATTGCACTTATTTTACCACATGGTCAACAAAATCTACTCATTAACAATGTTATTAAAATAGGTATATCTAAAAATTATTTTTTTTTTTTTAATTTTTCTCAGATATATCCATAAAAATGACATAGATTTTTTATATAAAATGTATAAACAACATAATCTCTATTAAAATTGAGCGAAACCCCGTTTCAATATGGTATGATTCTTTTATTTTAACTCTCAATATTCCTGAATACTACTTTTTGTAATAATTTTTCGTTTTCTGTTAATTTGTTGTCGATATTTTTAACTCTGACATTTAAGAAACGCCTACTTTTATTGAAATACCATTGAGTGAGTGAAGACAAATCAAGGTAACGACTCTACAGTGAGGATAGATGGATGGATGGTACTTTGTACTGGCGTTGTAGATGAAGCTGAGTCCTTTTGTTCTTCGATTTTTTTTAACGCTAATGTATTCAATGATTTGATGAAATTCTTTTTAGATATTCTATTGAGATACCAAAATTATGTGAAAGCAATTCACATTCACAACAATAAAGAAAACACAACAAATTATGGGATTACACAGTGGTAAATACCGAGTTTTTTTTTTGGTTTGTGATGTTATTGGTTCGTTTTTTTTTTTTTTTTTTGAAGTTCTTAAGAAGTCATCAGTTAAAAAGAATTTCAATACCTACAATGAAAATATGACAAGTCATGGTGGCTATTTTCGGTCGGTTCGTTTGAGATGAAACCAAAGTGATCTGGTAAATGAGGTTTAAATAAAAGAGCCCAGGGGCATTGTTGAAACCTGATCAAATGGCGGCATATATTTGAAATTACATGAAGCAAAAATGCATCAAGGCTGTTTCTCATACAAATAGGCGTTAAATTTCAAATGATATGCAAGATTTCCAATTTTACAAATGAAAAAAAAAGGAGTTCACTGTGTTCTTCAATCATATTAAAAAGATTCTTTTTTTTTTTCGTAATATTAAAAAACTAATGTTTTTATCTGATGGCTATAATAACCAATTCTGTCTTACTTTTATTTCATTATCTTAAGCAATAAATAAATAAACATATTTTTTTTTTTGCTTACTACTTATATGTGGTAAGTAAAGGAGGAATTCCCTGTTTTCTTCAATCATATTTAAGGATTTTTTTAATATAAAAAAATGCTTTTGCTGATGGCCATAACAGTCAATGATTTCTTAGTTTTATATAACTTTATCTAAAACAATAAATTAATTTAAAAAAAATAAAAATATTTTCCTTATCACTTATATGGGGTAAATAAAGAAGGAATTTCCTGATTTCTTCTATCATATTTATTTTTAATATTAAAAAACTTATTAGCTGATGATCATACCATTACCTTTATTTTTATAAATTTTATCTGAAGCACTAAATAAATAAATAAATATATTTTACTTACCACTTATGTGCCCATTCTCATAGGGATATTCACCATTATCCAAGCGATGCTTTTTCAATTGCGGATGCTGTGATAGATGTGTAGGCGGTAGTGAGAGTCCAACTGGTCCACGTTTTGGCGGTCTACCCGGCCTAGAACTGCGGAATTGCAGAGAGTTACTGTTGGGTTAAATACATTTGAAGGATAAATGTGTGATAATTAGCAACGCAAATATTTGGATATTTTTAATGTCCACGTCAGTGTATGTGCAAAAGCATAAAAAAGGACTTTTTGTTTTAAAATTAACACATTATTATACATTTTCTTTTCTTTATAGATTATTATTTTTTTGTTTTGTTTAGAAATTCACATAATTTTCCTGTTTTTGTATAGAGAATTATGGAGAGTATGTAGAATTTGCGTTACTTTTAAAATTGGTGAGAAATTAATGATAACAAAAATAATAAAAAAATTTTAGAGCGTTTTTTTTTTGTGAGACGTTATATGGAAGCTTTGGGTGCCTTTCTTCCATGTAGAGGATCCTAAAATTTTATTTAAATTTCGCAGAATTTCGAAAGCTAACGAAAATGTCTATAGCCGATTAAACTTTATTTTAATTCATGAAAATTAGTTGATTTTAGTTCTGTTTCAATAAATCTGAGAACATTGTCCTGACTACACACAAAAAAATATCAATTAATTTGATTGTCAATACAATTAAAATTATGTTTAAATTTGACCTAACAACGTAATTTGTAAATACAATTACGATTTTAGTCACTGTAGCAACCAATTTTGTTATATCAACAAACATTTTGTTATATCAACAAAAAAATTGTTGAACTTAAAAAATTTCTGTTACAACAATTTATTGTTCGCTCAAAAATTATAATATTATTTTCTGTGTACAACGTTAGTTTGCTTAGATCGAAGGCATAAACAAAAAAAAAACAAAAAAAAAACAACCTTTTATACAACTATATTCGAAATTAGCAAAACATAGTTCAGATTTTTCCAAAATGAGTAAATTTTACTTAAATTGTTTTTATAAGTATCTAAAATGAGAAAATTCATTAAATTGTATTCATTTTGAACTCCATATAGCGCTAAAAATATATGTATAAACCCATCCTCAGCAAAAGACAAAAAACAAGCAAATTTTCCTTATTTTAAGTATATTTTGCTTACTTTAATGACATAAGCTAAAAATGATAAAGTTTTATACAAATGAAGAATTTTACGAAATTCGAAATATACTCTGTTTTCTAAAAGGAGTAAATTGTACATAAATCTTAAACCAGCTTAAACGGTATTTTAAACATTCCTTTAAAATATGAAATTTTCTTAAAGAACAAAATTAATTTTTTATGAAATTTCTTTAATTTGACAAAAATTGTATAAATTTAAAATTTTTTATTGAATTAAAATATCAATTAACTCAATTAACATTTTATTAAAATGAAAAAATAGTTCCCATTAAAAATATTATTGATTTTAAGTAATTTGTCTATATACATACTATTCATTGGTTTATTTAATTTTGATGCAAATTCAAACAAAAATCCAACTCTAATTATATCCGGAAAATTCATAAGAAAATATAAAATCTTGTAAAAATAGAAGAAAATTATTTTAACTAAAGGTGAGTATTAAGTTCGAGTTTAGCCGCTAAAATCGCTAAAGTGAAAACTAAATCAGAAAACAAGTATACACAGTAGTAAGTTCGGCCGGGCCGAATCTTAAATACCCACCACCATGAATCAAATATAATAGTTTCCTTTGAAAATTTCAGGGGGGTTTGATGACAGATTCCCAAGCAGATCAGTGCGCCTTCTATACCCTCAGTAAGTGAAATCGGTCTATACGGAGGCCTTACCAAATGGACCGATAAAACTAAATCATATACACTTTGTTATGGGTCTAAAATGCCAATATATTTTCAATTTGTGGCAAATCGGATAAAAACTAAAATTTTATAGAAACTCTTGGAGTTAAATCGGGAGTTCGGTGAAATGGGGGCTATAACAAAACATGGAAGGATACAAACTACGGATTCTAGAAGCTCAAGAAGTAAATCTTGAGATCGGTCTATATGGCGGCTATATCAAAACATGGTCCGATAATCACCATTTTCGGCACATCTCTTTATTTTCCTAGAATACCTCTACATTTCTAATTTCAGGCAAATTGGATAAAAACTACGGATTCTAGAAGCCCAAGAAGTAAAATCGGGAGATCGGCCTATATGGGGGCTATATCAAAACATCGACCGATAATCACCATTTTCGGCACACCTCCTTAAGGTCCTAGAATACTTCTAGATTTTCGGTTTGAGGCAAATTGGGTAAAAATTACGGATTCTAGAAGACCAAGAAGTAAACTAGGGAGATCGGTCTATATGGTGGCTATATCAAAACATGGACCGACACACCCCATTTTCGGCACACCTCTTTATGGTCCTACAATACCTCTAGATTCCAATTTCAGGCAAATCGGATACACTTTCTAGACGCCCAAGAAGCAAAATCGAGAAATCGGTCCATATGGGGGCTATATCAAAACATGGACCGATAGGCACCAATTTCGGTACACTTTTTAATGGTCCTAAAATACCTCTAGATTTCCAATTTCAGGCAAATTGGATAAAAACTACAGTTTTTATACGGGGATGTATGCCTATATCGTCTTAGAATTTCTCCCTGATAAGGAATATATATACTGTACATAGTCGGAAATCGATATTTCGATGTGTTACAAACTTATTATACCCCCGTCACCATTCTATGGTGGTGGGTATAAAAAAGGCATAAAATTATACATATTTGTTGCAAATTTTATTATAACTTGATGGGGAATAGCCCAACGCAAATTTTCACAAAGTTTGTATTCCTTAAAGTGAATTATAAAAGAAAAGTAATCGTGAAAAAATGACGATTTTAACGGCTAAACTCGAAATTGAAGAAAAAATAATTAGAAATAAATTCAAAAATAATACAATAAATAATTAATTGCCGCAATTAAAAAAATAATTAAATTTGTGGACCAAAATCAATGCTGTTTTTAATTGGACCGTTTATTTATATATTGAAATTGCCGAAGAAATCAATTAATTTTCTATTCAAGTCTATTTATTTCTTATTAAGTCTGTGATTTATACTGTCACTTTCGAGTTAAAAAAAAATTTCTTTAAAAAATTAAATGGATAAATACATTTTGTGATTGAATTATAAAACAACTCTGGGTAGCCGCCGTGGTGCAATGGTTTGCATGCCCGCCTTGCATATACAAGGTCGTGGGTTCGATTCCTGCTTCGACCGAACACCAAAAAGTTTTTCAACGGTGGATTATCCCACCTCAGTAATACTGGTGACATTTCTGAGGGTTTCAAAACTTCTCTAAGTGGTTTCACTGCAATGTGGAACACCGTTCGGACTCGGCTATAAAAAGGAGGTTCTTTTATCATTGAGCTTAACATGGAATCGGGCAGCACTCAGTGATAAGAGAGAAGTTCACCAATGTGGTATCACAATGGACTGAATAGTCTAAGTGAGCCTGATACATCGGACTGCCACCTAACCTAACCTAAATCTTGGTAACCCAACCTAACATAGGTCTAGGCTTTATGATCTAAAATTTTCTTCAGAAAAATAACATGTTCGAGAATAGTCATAAAGTTTGCCCATTTTCTGTTTGTCCCCTTTGTGGATTCTGTATTCATGGAATTTATAACCTATTACAAATATATCTGCCTCTTTTGAATAACAAAAAAAAAAAATATTTTTTTTTGCAATTAGTCATTGCTCATGGTTCATTCACTTGCACTTTCATTACATTTTCATTTTCATTTGTTTATTTCTCTTCTACAAACATTAAACCTATGATAATTACAAACCAACTACGTAAATGCCTTAGAGTATGACTGAAAACAAAAAATCTAATGTTTAAATATTAATATTAAAAATAATTTCATCTCTACATTATCTCAAGAAAAATAAATAAAATGCTTGACATGTAATTGTGCGTAAATTTTTTATCACAAAATCTACAGACAATAATAAGGAGGCATTTGTAACAAATTTTACCATATGAAATGTTGTTGTTATTTGTTAAATAAATACCTGTTTTCTCATTTAAAAAAGTAAGTAAAGTGAAAATATTTATTTAAAAATGGTACCAAGAGGGGAATAGGCAGTACTATATAACATAAAGATTAATATCCTCTGGAAAAAAATATATAAATATTTAAATTAAACAAAAAAACACAACACAACCTACAATCAGACAATTCTCAAATGCATAAACATATTTTTCGAGCAAGAGAAGAATAAAATCAGGTTTTTCAAATATTTGGTACATGACAATTTGCAAATATGTCATACAATGAGTTGTGAATATTTTGCTCGATTTGTTTCTTGGTTTTCTGTTTTTGTGTGACAACAATGTATAATTCTTTTGTCACCATCATCCCATCATCTAGTGATTCAAGATGAAAGTTGAATATCCTTACACTTCATGCATTGCATTTTAGTGACAGTTGATGTGAAGTTGTTGCAAAGATTTCTGCAATGGTTAAAGAGGTCAAGCTGATATATGTTATCAACCAATCTTATCGTTTCATTTTTAATTTTTAATTAAAAATACACACAAAAATAATAAATAATTTCTTTTTAATTTTTTTTTTTGCGATTTTAGAAAAGTTTAACATTTTTGTCTAAAACAAATATATCATAATTTTGTTTTGTCTTAATACAATGTATTGGAGTTATTATGGCTCGAGTGTATAAGTTCAATATCCTAACATTGTGGTTGAATTAGAGTTAACACGATTTTTGGAATACCAAGGTGATATTTTTTTTATCACAATTGCTTATCATAGATTTTAAAGCATATGCGTTAGATTACAAACGCCTTAGAACAATGGGTTGATAAAATGGACGGTATGACAATTGACATAGAATCGAGTTTCTTTTTTTTTTTTGCAACTATTATCAAAAAAAAATTTTTTTTTCCAATTGGCCAAATGTTTGTGATATCTTGTTTTCTTTGTAGTACAAAATAAAAATTTAAAAATTTTTCTTCGTTAAAAAAAGAGAAAAAATTAAAAGTTCACACTGTGTTTTCTAAAAAGAAAACAAAACATAATCTAAAATAAAAATAAATAACATTTAGTAGAAGTATTATTAAATATTATTTCCGGAAATGCAATCACGATAGCTTTTCTTGGCACATACTATATTTAAATAATATGTTTTTACATAACATAGAGGAACAAAATTTAACTTTTTTGTGTTGATTTTAAATTTATAGTAAATTTGTTGTAATTTTAGGTCGCTGAATCCAAATCTGCACTTGGAATAACTTGAAAATGGTTCAACATATTAAATTAAAAAAATATCAGCAAATCTCTAACAATATTTTCTTTAAGCTATGTTTACATTGTTTTCCAAACAGTTTTAGAGATATCGTTCAAGTTTTGAAAAAAAATGGAAATCTTTAACAAAAAAAAAATTTTTTTGTTCTATCAAAAATCCTAAAAAATCAAAATGGGTTAAATATATTTCGAATAAAATGAGCTTTATTTCATTACAATCGGTGCACAATTTTTGTTTAATTTGTACGAAAATCGATTTATAACAATTCAGTAAATCGTGAACAAAATCAAAAGTTGAAATAAATCTCATTTTATTCGAAATATATTTAAATAACTTTTTCATGACCAAAACTGTGATATTTGTCCCATTTTGAGTTTTTAGGAATTTTTATAGGACAAAATTTTTTTTGAAATTCTGAGTCGATCTGAGCATGTCCGTGGGTCCGTCCGTCCGTCTGTTGAAATCACGCTGACTTCCGAACGAAACAAGCTATCGACTTGAAACTTGGCACAAGTAGTTGTTATCGATGTAGGTCAGATGGTATTGAAAATGGGCCATATCGGTCCACTTTTACGTATAGCCCCCATATAAAGGGACCCTCAGATTTGGCTTGTGGAGCCTCTAACAGAAGCATATTTCATCCGATCTGGCTGAAATTTGGTATATGGTGTTGGTATATGGTCTCTAAACACCATGCAAAAATTGGTCCACATCGGTCCATAATTATATATAGCCCCCATATAAACCGATCCCCAGATTTGGCTTGCGGAGCCTAAAAGAGAAGCAAATGTCATCCGATCCGGCTGAAATTTGGTACACGGTGTTAGTATATGGTCTCTAACAATCATGCAAAAATTGGTCCATATCGGTCCATAATTATATATAGCCCCCATATAAACGGACCCCCAAATTAGGCTTGCGAGGCCTCTAAGAGAAGCAAATTTCATCCGATCCGGCTGAAATTTGGTACATAATGTTGGTATATGGTCTCTAACAACCATGCAAAAATTGGTCCATATCGGTCCATAATTATATATAGCTCCCATATTAACCGATCTCCCGATTGGGCTTGCGGAGCCTCTAAGAGAAGCAAATTTCATCCGATCCGGCTGAAATTTGGTACATGGTGTTAGTATATGGTCTCTAACAACCATGCAAAATCAATGCTGTTTTTAATTGGACCGTTTATTTATATATTGAAATTGCCGAAGAAATCAATTAATTTTCTATTCAAGTCTATTTATTTCTTATTAATTCTGTGATTTATACTGTCACTTTCGAGTTTAAAAAAATTTCTTTAAAAAATTAAATGGATCAATAAATTTTGTGATTGAATTATAAAACAACTCTGGGTAGCCGCCGTGGTGCAATGGTTAGCATGCCCGCCTTGCATATACAAGGTCGTGGGTTCGATTCCTGCTTCGACCGAACACCAAAAAGTTTTTCAACGGTGGATTATCCCACCTCAGTAATACTGGTGACATTTCTGAGGGTTTCAAAACTTCTCTAAGTGGTTTCACTGCAATGTGGAACACCGTTCGGACTCGGCTATAAAAAGGAGGTTCTTTTATCATTGAGCTTAACATGGAATCGGGCAGCACTCAGTGATAAGAGAGAAGTTCACCAATGTGGTATCACAATGGACTGAATAGTCTAAGTGAGCCTGATACATCGGACTGCCACCTAACCTAACCTAAATCTTGGTAACCCAACCTAACATAGGTCTAGGCTTTATGATCTAAAATTTTCTTCAGAAAAATAACATGTTCGAGAATAGTCATAAAGTTTGCCCATTTTCTGTTTGTCCCCTTTGTGGATTCTGTATTCATGGAATTTATAACCTATTACAAATATATCTGCCTCTTTTGAATAACAAAAAAAAAATATTTTTTTTTGCAATTAGTCATTGCTCATGGTTCATTCACTTGCACTTTCATTACATTTTCATTTTCATTTGTTTATTTCTCTTCTACAAACATTAAACCTATGATAATTACAAACCAACTACGTAAATGCCTTAGAGTA